>NC_133146.1:63231849-63364349 GCF_048418815.1 Hemitrygon akajei
ACACTACCGTTCGGCCCTGAAGTTGGTTACCCAGGATGAATGTTGCCAGTTACGAGGAGAAACTGGATAAGCAAGGTTTGTTTTTCTTTGAGCAGAGGAAACCAAAGGAGGACTGGATTAAGGTGCACAGAATTTACAGAGGCATAGATAAGGTGGATAGTAAGAAACTTTACCTTGGGGCAGAGGACAGAGGCTTAAGGTGAAAAGCAAGAGTATAAAGTGTGGAAATTATTTTTCACCCAGAAGGTGTATGCAGATTGGAACACATTGTCCATAAATCTGGTGAATGCAAATATTCTTTATCTATTTAGGAAGCATATGGGTGAACATTTCAATTGCCAAGGTGTTGGTAAATGGGATAAATGTGGATAAGTGCTTGCAAGGATGTGGTGGGCTTATTTACAGTATGTATAATATGACTTTTTAATCCTCTTTCTTCCCATCACTGGAACACCAGACAAGAACTGGGGAATTTCCTCTCTGGAACCACCTCTTCCCTTTCTTTCAGGTTGGCCAGCATCCAGTGGGAAATTGCCATTAGCCCAGATATGGGTTGACAAAAATCCCATTTTCCATTGAAATTCTGACCCTGAAGTTCAGGATCATTTTTATGCTTCAAATTAATCACAGATCAATAGAACAAGGAGGAGTTTCTGGATAGTTAAGAGTCAGTGGCAAGTTTTAAATATTCAGTGCAAATTTGGGGATGAACGACCAAATTTATTTTGTGGCAGACACCTTTGAACTTATGATTAGTGGTGTCCATTCTGTCTGAGGAGAACTGGAAACCTGTGCAGGAGAGTTTTCCACTAAAGAAAAGGAGTTTCACTGGGCCAGTTCCACTCTCTTGCCCTCAGACATCCAGATCTAGGTACAAACATGTGTCACAAACAAGGGTCTTCCTTAATTGCAGTGGATGACCATGACTTCTTCTGTACTCTCCATGTAGTGTTACAGAACTGGCTTCCTATCTGTTGGATCCCACTGCAGATTTTACCCACCCAGTCTGCCAGAGTTGGCTTAGCATGCTGCGACAGGCATGTCCCTACCTCACTGAGGTATTACCTGGTCTAAACCTCACCTGCTTTAGCCCGCCTGTTGAAGTGGTGTACCGGGTGTGGCCGCTACTGGAGTCACTGGTGAGAGCAGAGTGTCCAGTGGGGGCCAAAGGACACTCTGCCCCCGAATGGACACAACAAGCCCCTTCACCAGAGGTGATACCCCTAACCCTGTCTACCCCATACACACCCAAACTTATGACTGGTAGATTCTTAAAGCAGGAAGTTTGCTATTGCTTTGTGACAGGCATTACGAATGAGGGATTAGTCAAGAGCCACTTGGTCTAACCAGGTGAGATAGTCAGCAGTGTTCCAGAGGACTTCAATTGCAATTGTAACTTGGAGAGGATGGACACTGGAATTTACAGACCAAAAATTTCTCCCTAAATTAGAAAGGCTCCACTTTTGTCATCTTTCATGTCTCTTTTTCAATAAAATGTTGTTCCTTTTAAACTGCTGTGCATTTTTCTATAATAAAATTTGCTGCTTGTTAGTCTTCCCCATGAATGAAATGCATATTGGTTAAAAAAATAAACTAGTTGATCATGGAATTTCAAAGTTATGCGGGAAATCAGAATCTGGTTTATTTTCACTGGCATATGTCAGTGAATTTTTTTTGTTGCTGAAGTACAGTGCAAAGCATAAAAATTATTATAAGTGAAATAAATATGTAAATAAACAGTGCAAAAGGAGAACAGTGAGAAAGTTTTCATAGATTCATGAATCATTTAGAATTCTGATAGTAGAGAAGAAAGGTGCAGTGCCTCAAATGTTGAGTGTGGGCCTTCAGGCTCCTGTGCCTGCTCCCTGATGGTAGTAATGAGGAAGAGGATATCCTGTGTGGTGAGAGTCCTTAATGATAAAAATCCTCCAGTCATTAACCTGAGAGATTCACTGCCTCCCTCTCTACTGATACTTCCTGATCCACTTGAATTTCTTCCATTTTGTTTCTCATTACAATTACATGCTTCACTTTCCAAAGTTCAATTGCTGTGTATTTTGTGACGTAAAGATATGAATATTGCCTTGATACAAAATCTAATTTAACATGGGCCCAGATGGCTTGCTGTATAAATATCAGACTCTTGACATTAACATTTAAGGTAGTCTTGTCACTTGGTAACTACGAATCTTAGGACAGTAGGATATAAATGCAGCCAACTTTCCTGTAGGTTGGACATGGTATTCATGTGAGACTAAGATGAGGTGTTCTCACACCTTACAAAAGTAATAATTTTTGAATGGTTTTAGGTGTGCCTCAAAGGTTAGTCTATCATCTGGCTTGATGCAATAATGGATAACATCTTGGCAAACAGTAATGCAAATATAGATGTGTTCAGTTTTTGATTAAACCTGTTGAAAATTGAACAGACTTGTTTACATAAGTGGTTTAACCTTTTAATAATAAATATTAAAATGTGAAAAAATAGAAATATTTTGTATGATTACTCACACAACTGGATTTTATTTTGTATTTTCTTTCTTAGAATAACTTAAGATAAAGTATGTATTTCTCTCGAAAGTCCTTCTGAATTAACGTCATTTTATTGACTTCTCTTGGCAATGCATGAGAATGAATAACTGGTGGGCATCATTAATCACTTGTTTCTGTTACTAAGGAGCCATATGCTTTGCAAACATGGGCATTGCCATGTTGGAACCAGCCTTGCCTATTTGGATGATGGAGACCATGTGTTCAGCGAAATGGCAATTGGGTAAATATAAACTTGTACCACTTTTTGTTTGAAATCCTTGTTAATCACCAGGGAAGACCATGGAAGAATTCCCCTAGACATCATAAATGAATGCTGGCTCGAAGGGCCGAATGGCCTACTCCTGCTGCTATTGTCTAATACATTGTGATTGCTTCCCCATGACTGATTACTAAGGTCTTATGAATCTGCTGAAGGAGTTGGTTTCCAGTCTCACTTACCTTTCTTGAAATACCTTTTGCACCATCACATCAAACATCATGGGCAATTTTTTTCTAATTCTCCATTAGTTCCAAACTCAAATGTACAACACGGTTTACCTGCTGCACATCTTACTGTTAAATTTGAGTATGAGTTGCCTTTAAAGGAGTTGAATACTTGTTATGTCTGAGGTACACTGGTCTTTCGAGTGATTAGTTTATTGTTCGATACACTCACTGGCCACTTTATTAGGTACAGGACTGCTCTCCTCTGCTGACACCCATCCACTCCAAGGTCAGAATCTGAATCAGAATCAGGTTTAGTATCATCAACATATGCTGAGAAATTCGTTAACTTTACAGCAGCAGTACAAAGAAATGCACAATAGAGAAAAATGAGTTACAGTAGGTATATTAAATTGTGTATATTAAATCGTTAAGTTAAAATAAGTAGTGCAATAAAAACAAAAGTAGAAAGTAGTGAGGTAGTGTTCATAGGTTGAATGTTCATTTAGAAATCGGATGGCAGAGAGGAAGGAGCTGTTCCCGAATTATAGAGTGTGTGCCTTCAGGCTTCTGTACCTCCTTCCCAATGGTAATAATGAGAAGAGGGCATGTCCTTGGTGGTGGGAATCCTTAATGAAGGATGCACCTCTCCTTGAATATGTTTTGGATACTATGGAGGCCAGTACCATGATGGAGCTGACTAATATTACAAGTTCTGGAACCAACTTCAATCTTGTGCCGTAAACACCGCCGCCCCCCCCCCCGCCATACCAGATGCAGCCAGTCAGAATGATCTCCACCCAACACACACAAAATGCTGGAGGAACTCAGCAGGTCAGGCAGCTTCTATGGAAAAGAGTACAGTTGATGTTTCGGGGTGAAACCCTTCGGCAGGACTGGAGAACAAAAGATAAGGGGTAGATTTAAAGGGTGGAGGGGAGGGCAGAGGGAAATACAAGGTGGTAGGTGAAACTGGGAGGGACAAGGATAAAGTAAAGAGCTGGGAAGTTGATTGGTGAAAGAGATACAAGACTGGAATAGGTGGAACCTGCTAGGAGAAGACAAAATGGGTGTGGGGAATGGTGAAGGGGGGTGGGGGTCATTACCGGAAGTTTGAGAAATCAATGTTCATGCCATCAGGTTGGAGGCTACCCTGCCAGATATACAGGAGACCACACGGGGAGCACTGAACACAGTATACGCTCCCAACAGACTCACAGGTGAAGTGTCACCTCACCTGGAAGGACTGTTTGGGGCTCTAAATGCTCTCCACAAAGTTAGAAGTTTTCAACTGTTTTAGTTGACAAGCCAAATCTCCTCAAACTTCTAAAAAAATATAGGTTCAACATGTTGTGCATTCAGAGATGCTCCTCTCCACACCACTTTTGTAATATATGGTTATTTGAGTTACTGTTGCCTTCCTCTCAGTCTGGCCATTCTCCTCTGAATTCTCTTATTTGCAAAAAGGTGTTTTTG
Organism: Hemitrygon akajei; assembly: GCF_048418815.1. NCBI lineage: Eukaryota > Metazoa > Chordata > Chondrichthyes > Myliobatiformes > Dasyatidae > Hemitrygon > Hemitrygon akajei. The sequence continues at coordinate 63,236,302 of NC_133146.1, forward strand.
CCCACAGAGCTGCCACTTACTGGATGATTTTTTTGCACCATTCTCTGTAAACTCAAGAAACTGCTGTGTGTGAAAATCCCAGGAGATCAGCAAGTTCAGAGATACTCAAACCACCCATTAGGCACCAACAATCATTCCACGGTCAAAGTCACTTAGATCACATTTCTTCCCCATTCTGATGTTTGGTCTGAACAACAACTGAACCTCTTGACCATGTCTGCAAGCGTTTGTGAACTGAATTGCAGCCACATGATTGGCTGATCAGATATTTGCATTCATGAGCAATGTACTGGTGTACCTAATAAGGAAGCCATTGAGTGTAGTTGAAGTGCAGTGACGTTCCTTTGTTGGTGGAGGAAGCAACACCAGTTGCAACAGTAAGTACAATGATGGGCACAGAACAGCAGAAAGGTACGATTGCAGTGCACAAAATACTGAAGTGACAATAGCTGACTAACTGAGAGCATGAGAACATGGCAGCATGTGGGTGAGGGTATGTGAAAGAGGTGATTCATTCAGCAGCCACACACATAAAGTGCTGGAGGGACTCAGCAGGTCAGGTAACGTCCGTGAAAAGAAATCAAAAGTCAATGTTTTGGGCCAAGACCCTTCATCAGGACTGGAAAGGAGAGGGTGAGAAACCAGCTTGTGCCTGTGGCTTTAAAGTCAGATTGCAGTGGGAAGAAAATTTTTTAAGTCTGGACATCATGCGCTTTCAAGTTCCTGTACTGTCTCCCAGAAAGTAGAAGAGAAAGGGAATGGTCAGGCTGATGATACACAAAAGAAAAATACTAATGACCAAATTTTAAATGTTTATTGGTTAACCATAACAAATACTTAGTGAATATTGTATGAATTGTGTTCGGTAAACAACACATTTCCAGAAGGCATTACCAAATAAAAGCAACAGTTTAAAAGTAAAGACTAGTTTCAAAACTGACGCAATACCGATATTATCTTTGAACGGCTGTTATTCCAGTTCAACAGGAAATGAGAACTGTTCATTCATATGGGCAGCATTTTATTACCCTTCCAGTTATCAATACCTCCTGCTGGCAGTCAGTGATTTCATTACGTCTGAGTGACATTAATACTGATAAGCTATGTTTTGATTTGCAGGCATTGCTTTTGTTCCAGCAAGTGTCTCATATATAATTGGAACTAACATCTTTGGTGTCCTTGCGCACAGAATGGGCAGGTAGGAAATGATCTTGTGAACCGCTTATCAAACATGGCTCTCAAAATCTATGCAATGGAGTCTGACGAGTTTAATAATGCAACAGATTGATAGATATCCAGAGATTCAAATCTTCAACTAAGTTGGATGTTTACTTGCTGAGGAAATGAACTCATATGGGCTTATTTGATAAAAGTAAATATATAGGTTTAGCAACCAGACAAAAACATTTCTCAGCCACTTGCCATATTAAGGATGTTGCAAGCTCCTTGAAACAAAGTGATGAGCATTGTCTGTAAATCCTGTTCTGATCAGATCCAATTTCTTCTCAGGTGGTTGTGTTCTCTCCTGGGAATGATAATCGTTGGAATAAGCATTGTTTGTGTAAGTTTAGCAACAATAATAAGATCACCAACTACCTCGAGGCTAAGTAATCTCATTTAAGGTCTATTTTAGACGTCCTGTAATGAAATGTGACATGTTTATTTCCTGAAATATATTAATGCTTTCAAATTAAACTAACCTTCTCCAGTCCATTTACAGATATGTTAAGTACTTATTTGTGAAAGTGGTTCATGATTTAAAATTTTCGCAGCTAAGGCATAATTTCTTTGTTTTAACAGTAATAAGTGTTGGCTGTTTTACCTGTATGTCCCGACTTCTTATAATTTATGGAACAGAGAAAAGGACATTTTCTCTGAGAGCCACCATAGACTTGATGGGCTCAATATACCATTCCCTCGATTATTTCCTTCAATCAATGGGCTAACCCTGTATACACCATTCCCTCGATTATTTGCTTCAATCATTGGGCCAACCCTACCTACACCATTCTCTCAATAATTTCTTTATACTGTAATGATTCTCTCTTGTGCTCATCAGCTCCATCCTAGGGGTAGTGTTACCCAGCAACCTTTGGGATATGGGAGGAAAGTCTTTGGTCACAGAAAGAGCATGCAGTACCCATAGACAGATTGGAGCTTGGGATCAAACCAGGATCAATGGAGCTATGAGACACAGCGTTATCCATTGAACCACTGTTGTATTCGCTTGGAAGGAAAATATTTTCAATATAATTTGACTAGAATCCATTCTATAACCACGTGTATTAAATCTGGGCAACGATTATTTTTTAGGAGATTCATAAACATTTTCAATTCCAAAATTGCTATTGCCCTCATTAATGAACAAAAACCTGACATTTGACAGACTTTCTTTGCCCATAATCCATTGCTGAGCAAAGTCATCCACCTGCTAACACTGAGAAGTTATTCCTGGCATCTTAAGTGTTCAACATTTTCCCATCAAAAGTTGGAAAAGCAAAATATTAATAGTTGTTGACTTTGTACACAGAATTGATTCTCACTGTTATTAAAATGTTCATATTGCAGTTAGGACCCTAAACTAGCAAGAAGTACAAACCCATCTTCCGCTGATAAATCAAAGAATGGATGTTTACAATTCTGAAATTGTTACTGACACTGAACAGAAGCAGTTTCAGAAGAAATTAGGAACTAAGAGAAAATGTTTTGTTTTCGAGATAAATAACACCTCTGTTTCATTAACAGGTGCCGTTTGCCAAAAATATTTATGGACTTATTGTACCAAACTTTGGAGTTGGTTTTGCCATAGGTGAGAAGTACTGTAGGTTCTTTGCAAGACAATCTTTTCTTAACTGAAGGTTTAACTGAAATGCTTGAAACTCTATCGTATAAGACAGGATATTGTCTAGTTTAAGTTCAGCCTCAATCATGACTAGCTCAGCATAAATTAAATAACTCCTGTATGTTATCCTGAGGTTCAGATGTACTGAAATGTACAGGTTGGGTTGTTGTCCGGAATCCACATCAAACAAAGAGATAAAAACTTTACCATTAGATCTTACCTGTGATATTTAAGAAACTAGAAAATATGGTTTATCTATGAAACAGAATTCACAAATCAGGTTATAGCTTTTTCCCCATTCACAAAAATACTTATCATATAATATCATATTAACATTTTAGACTATAGTGCTGTGACATGACCCACCCAGCCAACACACTTTTTGTCCCTCTTCCCTCCGGGAGAAGGTTCAGGAGCTTGAAGATTCATACGGCCAGACTTGGGAACAGCTTCTTTCCAACTGTGATAAGACTGCTGAACGGATCCTGACCCGGATCTGGGCCGTACCTTCCAAATATCTGGACCTGTCTCTCGGTTTTTTTTTGCACTACCTTACTTTCCCTTTTCTATTTTTTATTTGTGATTTATAATTTAATTTTTTGTAATATTTACTATTGATTTGTACTCCAGGGAGCACGAAGTGCAGAATCAAATATCGCTGTGATGATTGTATGCTCTAGTATCAATTGTTTGGTGACAATAAAGTAATAAAGTAAAGCGATAAGGGCATGAAACATTAAGAAAGACAAGCAATGTTTATGCAGGAAAACAAAAAACATTGATTCTCCACCTCATTCAGGAGTTCCCATGGACTCCTAAAGTTCAGCGAGGGGTCCATGAACCTCCAGGTTGAGAACCCTATTTAAAACATTGCCTTACCTTGTCCCTATTTCAGCAGATTTAGTGTCCAGTCTTGTTCTTCCCTAGGTCAGTGAAATAGTCAAATAACAAATTTTAGAGAATTGTGGTTAGATCATTATGAGTTGTGTTAAACCACATAGATTGTACCATCTGGACAATTAAAAATAGCTTCAATCATTTACTAATATTCTAGAAGATTAATTGTTATTTTAACTTTTTCATTTTATGCACTTGAATATTAGCCACATTTTAAGACCATAAGACTATGAGATATTGGAGCAGAACTAGGCCATTCGGCCCACTGAATCTGTTCTGCCATTTCATCGTGGCTGATTCATTTTCCCTCTCAGCCTCATTTGCATACTATCTCTCTATATCTCTTCATGCCCTGACAAATCAAGAATCTATCAACCTCTGCCTTTCAAAAATCATTAGATTCTGTAATGGTATTGGAAGAGTCACTCTTGAAGAAGGGAGAGGAGCAGAAGAAGGTAAATTATAGGCCAGTTAGTCTGATTACAGTAATTCGCAAGATGTTGGCGTCGATTATTAAGGACAAGGTCTCAGTGTAATTGGAGACACATGATAAAACAGGCCACAGTCAGAATGGTTTCCACAAAGGAAAGCCTTGCCTGACAAATCTGTTGGAATTCTTTTAAGAAATAACAAACAGGATAGACAAATGAGAATCACCTGATATTGTGTACCTGGATTTTCAGAAGGCCTTTGACAAGGTGCCACACATGAGGCGGCTTAACAAACTATGAGCCCATGGTATTTCAGGAAAGATACTAGCATGGATAAAGCAGTGGCTGATCAGCATGAGGCAAAGAGTGGGAATAAAGGGAGCCTCTCTGGGTGGCTGTTGGTGACTAATGGTGTTCCACAGGGGTCTGTGTTAGGGCTGGTTCTTTTTATGTTATATGTCAATGATTTGGATGATGGAATTGATATTTTTGTTGCAACGTTTGCAGATGATATGAAGATAAGTGGAGGGGCAATTAGTTTTGAGAAAGTAGAGAGACTACAGAAGGATTTAGACAGATTAGGAGAATGGGCAAAGAAATGACAGATGGAAGTAAGTGTCTGTGCACTTTGGTAGAAGAAATGAAAGGGTTGACTATTTTCTCAATGGAGAGAAAATACAAAATAAAAACAGAGGTGCAAAGGGACTTTGGAGTCCTTGTGCAGAATTCCCTAAAGATTAATTTGCAGGTTGAGTCTGTGATGAGGGAGGCAGAGTGGCTAAATATTGTTAACATCCATTCTAAGAGGACAAAGATATAATGTTGAAAGTTTATAAAGCACTGGTGAGGCCTCACTTGGAGTATTGTGAACAGCTTTGGGCTCCTTATCTTAGAAAGGATGTGCTGAAACTAGAGAGGGTGCAAAGGAGATTCACATTGCATCTTTGCTTTTATATTCCAATCCTCTTAAAATGAATGCTAACATCACATTTGCCTTTCTCACCACCAACTCAATCTGCAAATTAACCTTGAGGGAATCCTGCACAAGGACTCCCAAATCCCTTTGCACCTCAGTTTTTTTGTATTTTCTCTCCATTTACAGAATAGTCAACCCTTTTGTTTCTTCTACCAAAGTGGATGACCATACACTTCCTGACACTGTATTTCATCTGTCACTTTGCCCATTCTCCTAATCTGTCTAAGTCCCTCTGTAGCCTCTCTAATTCTTCAAATCTACCTTCCCCCTTAAACATTTTGCCTTTCACCCTTAACCCATGAACTCTAGATGTAATCTTACTCATCCTCAGTGTAAAAAGCCGGTTTGCATTTATCCTATCTATACCCCTCTTTGTACCCCTGACCCATGCAAACCACAATGTTTATGTGTATTAATCAGATTTGCCCAGAGGCCAATACCCCTCTATGCCTTTCTCATCTAAATACAGCTCCAAATGCTTTTTAACATTTTTCTGCATCTATGTTAATGGGGCAATATTTCAAATTCCTCTGCCCTTTTAAATAAGTCTATTGATTAATAGGCTGGCGGGTGGAGATACATCTTGGGCAAGGTTAACCCCTAAGCAGGGTCACATGAAGCCATGGGAGCAGGTGGTGGATGGTTGTACAAGCAGCTGGTGCATATTACACCCTGGTTATGTGACATCAGGCAGACCATCTCTGAGGGGTATTAATAATGGCTGGGGTCACCTGTCTTGTAAGGACACAGCCCAGAAGAAGGCAATGGCAAGCCAGTTCTGCAGAAAAATTTGCCAAGAACTATCATGGTCATAGGTAGACCATGATCGCTTACGTCTTACAAAACGGCACATAATAAGGAACAATATTGAAACATACATAGGGTATTAAAGGGTAGCTTGCTCTTCCTGAATTGTCATCCCTAAATCAATGTTCTAATTCTTTTTAGGAATGGTGGATTCCTCAATGATGCCAATTATGGGTTACTTAGTGGACCTCCGTCATGTCTCTGTATACGGAAGTGTTTATGCAATTGCAGATATTGCATTTTGCATGGGATTTGCATTAGGTACGTTTACAGCACTCTGCAACATATCACAAGATTGTACGTGTTAGAACTTGTGTGGAAGAGGAACCTGGTCGAACAGTATCAATGGAAATAATTTGGCCTTGATGCAGGGTTTCAAACCGAAATGGCGATGTTCTTTTCCTCAACAGATATTGCCTATAGTGTGCTGCAACACACACAAAATGCTGGAGAACTCAGCCGATCAGGCAGCACCTTTGAAAATCAATAAAGAGTCAATGTTTTGGGCCAAGACCCTTCTTCAGGACTGGAAAGGCAGGGGGAAAGTACCCAATTAAAAAGCTGTAGAGAAGGTAAGGAGGACAAGCTAGAAGGTGATGGGTGAAGCCAGGTGAGTGGCAAAGGTCATGGGTTGGAGAGGGAGGAATTTGTTAGGAGAGGAGAGTGGACCATAGGAGAAAGGGAAGAAGGAGGGCACCAGGGGGAAGTGATAGGCAGGTGAGGAGAAGAGGTAAGAAGTGGGGAATAGAACAGGGAAGAGGGAGGGGTAAAGAACAAAAAATTACCAGAAGAAATCAATTTTCATGCCATCAGGTTGGAGACTAGGCAGCTGGAATACAAGGTGTTGCTCCTCCACCCTGAGAGTGGCCACATCTTGATACAAGAGGAGGCTATGGACCAACATGTTGAAATGGGAATGGGGATGCCCATAAGGTAATTTGTTGCTCCAGATTCCAGCATCTGCAGATTCTTGAATTGGAGACTCCACTTGGAAGAAAGTTTGCAAATGTTTCACACCGCCAGTGAATATGCATTGGCTCCAGATTTATTTTTTTTGCAGTTGCATCAAATAACACACCCAGAACAATTTAGCATCTTTAGTGTATTGATTTCATCTCATTAGGATTTCATTGTATCTGTGATGAGCTTTTGTATCATCAAAGGAGGAAACAGCTGGCTGATCAGCCTTTAAAATAAAAGGAATCTTGCAGAAGGCAGAGCACAAAGTATAAAACCTGGATTTTAATTAATCATATTAAAGAAAGCATGCGAATAAAACTACTAGCAATGTTGAAAATTGTTCTTAAGTTCATACTCCTACAAAGTTCACTTTGCAGGGCATTTATTTATGGAGATACAGTGCGGAGTAGGCCCTTCTAGCCCTTCGAACCCCACTGCCCAGCAATCACCTGATTTAACCCTAGCCTAATTATGGGACAATTTACAATGATGAATTAACCTACCAACCAGTACATTTTTGAGCTCTGGGAGGAAACCAGAGCACCCGGAGGAATGCCATGCATTTAATGCGGAGGATGTTTAGACTTCTTACAGATGATGTCAGAAATGAACTCCAAACTCTGTTTCCCCAAGCTGGAATAGTGTCACAATAAGCATTGTTTGAGGGGATGCTAGCAAATACTGAAGCTCAGTGAATTGTTAATAATTTGGTTAATCTTGGTCAAATAAATGCTTAGTAGTGCTGACCTGAACCATCGATAATTCCTTCCCCCCTCCCCACAGATGCCGCTTGACCCACTGAGTTCTTCCGGCAGCCTTCATGTCCAGACTCAGAATCTGCTGTCTCATGTCGTCCATATTTATTGTAGTGAGTAAAAAGTTCACATATCATGGAACTGATGGCAATGATAGGACTCATTAGTTTCTCTGTATCAGTGCTGAATCTGCTGTCAATTTTAGATAAGATCGAGGCAGGAAAGTTGTTTCCAGCAGTGGTGAGACTAGAACTAGGGGTCATAGCTCAGGATTCGGGTGAGTAGATTTAGGACAGAGATCAGTAGGAACTGCTTTTCCCAGAGAATCTGTGAACCTGTGAAATTCTCTGCCCAATGAAGCAGTGGAGGCTACCTCAGTAAATATATTAAAGACAAGGTCGGATAGATTTTTGCATAGTAGGGGGATTAAGGGTTGTGGGGAAAAGGCAGGTAGATGGAGATCAGCCATGATCTTATTGAATGGCAGAGCAGGCTTCACGGGCCAGATGGCCGACTCCTGATCCTATTTCTTATGTTTGCATCAAAATGATCAAAGGAACTATCACTACAAATTCTGGCCAACGTTAATTAAATACCAAAGGCTTCTGATGAAAGCAATTAACCTCCAGCATTTTCAAATATTAAATGTCCTAGTTGATAATAGATTCAACACAAGACGTTCAGTCAGTTCAAAGAGTAGCTGGCAAAACAAAAAGTTATAATATCAGTCAAATACAAATCTAGGTCTATTATTGGCTCTGAGTTAAGTACCTGAGTATTGCATTGTATCCTCCTCATGGATGCTCGAGAAAAGGATCACAGCGTTAGAAACAGTATGGAGATGTCCAGTCAGGCTGATTGTATTTATCGATTACTTGTTCCAGTGGGAAACTTAAGCCTGAGTCTTCAGCTTTCCCGAGGGCTGTTGTGCAGCTGAATAACGCTGCATCCCAGTGGACCAGTAGCCTTTGAGTGTTCTGGACTATCAAAGTCATTTGTTATGGGTTAGTATGGGAATTTTGTTTTAAATTACCATAAGCTGTACCATGTGCATTGTAAATATTTGTTTTGTATGGACTGCAGTAGCATCACAATCTCGTTGTCTTGAGCAATGGGAATAAAGTTCTATTCCATTCAAGCAGAAAAGGAAAAGAACACGGGTGGAATGTGGAGTACTAACTCAGCGGTTAGTGCGACACTATTACAGCTCGGGGCATCGGAGGTCGGAGTTCAAGCCCGGCATCCTCTGTAAGGAGCTTGTGAGTCCTCCCCGTGGAATGTGCCCTCCAGTTTCCTCTCACAGCCCAAGGGCGAACCACTGGGTAGCTGGTACTACAAATTATCCCATGGTTAGGTTAGGGTTAAGTCAGGGGTTGCTGGATCAAAGGGCTGGAATGGCCTGTTTCATGTTGTATCTTCAAATAAATAAATAAGTGGTGATGTGGACATAAACAGTGTGAAGCGAAGTCGGGGCTGACGGTAGGAAAGACATTGTCAGTCACCTCAGCTTCTGCTATTGCTTGAAGTTGTTTAATGCTCCATTTTCTTCCTGCTCCACCAGTGTGTCCAGATACATTTGATCATACAAATTACTTGCCCCAGGAAACTGCAGTGATAGCAGCCAGGCAGATTTAACACCACTTGTGAATGTCTCAGACATAACTATCAGCAGGTGACAGAACTAGGCCTCCATTTTACCTGCAAGTGGTGTAATTTTCTGCCTTTCATCTTTGCTTTTATTTTGTAAAGTGCAGCATCGAGCACTCTTCCATTTGTTAGGAGATCAATTTTTTAAAGTGATGACTCTCACTTCCAAAACATTGCAAATAAATCAGGTTCATAATTTGAAGGAGTATAGTGCATACTTAGTTTGAGGACATGAAGTGTCTTATTAGAATAAAACTGTACATTACAATGCTGTAGATAACATATAAGTCTGCCATACAGATGGTTTCTGTCAAACTGAGAAGAGTGGGTTTCTATCTATTTATTTAATTAGAGATAGAGCACAGAAAAGGCCCTCCCAGCCCTTCGAGTTGCACCACCCAGCAACACCTGACTTAGCCCGAGCCTAATCAAGGTACAATTTAAAATGACCAATAACCTACTAACTGGTATGTTTTTCAACTGTGGGTGGAAACCAGAGCACCTGGAGAAAACCCATGAATTCTATAGAGAGAACGTACAGACTCTTTACAGATGTCGTTGGAATTGAACTCTTGAATGCGGTGCTCATTTCTAACTAACAATTCGAATTGCTATCAAAGTAATCCCATTGACATGCCTAACTTTACTTTGGTCATTAAAATAATATATTCCAAGTCTTATTCATACTTCCTAATAAACAAACTCCTACATTTCACACAATTTTATCTTCAGTGCCATTAAGGAATCTCTGTCAAAGCTGCCAAATGCTGTTGGAGGACTACTCTGCCAAATTAAGTGTCACGGTAGAGAGATTTCTACACAAAATATCGATTGTTTGGGAATCTGTGAGAGGTAGCTTTTGAAAATGGAAGGTGTTAAGGGCAGAGATGAGAAGAACTTAGTGTGAACAACAGTGTAGTGCAGGCAGGAGAAAGAAAAATTGTCAGGTTTCACAATGCAATTAGCATAAGGTTACAGTTTGATAAATGGCCTATACAATTGTGCCTCTCCTTTTTCTTTGTGTAGGTCCATTATTTTCCAACAAGGCGACAAAAACTCTCTTAAAAAGTTAATAACTATTTCAAATCAGTAATTGAACACCCCCGCCCCCACCATTGAGCTTATCTACATGGAACTTTGTCACAGGAAATCAGCATCCATCGTCAGCGACCTCGCCCCAGCCCCCACCACATAGGACATGTTCTCTTCTCACTGCTGCTATCAGGAAAAGGGTACAGGAGCCTCCAGACTCACACCACCAGGTTCAGGAACAGTTATTTCCCCTCAACAATCTGGCTCTTAAACCAAAGGGGATAACTTCACTTAAAATCACTTGCCTGCCACTGTCCACAACCAGTGGACTCACTTTCAAGGACTCTTCTTCTCATATTCTCGATATTTATTGCTTATTTATGTGTTATTCTTATTTCTTTCATTTTGTATTTGCATAAATTGTGTCTTTTGCACCCTGGTTGATCCCCAAGTTGGTGCGGTCTTTCATTGATTCTGATATGGTGATTATTGAGTATGCCTGCAGGAAAATGAATCTCAGGGTTGCATATATACTTTGATAACACATTTATTTACTTTGAACTTTAATAAACTACAATCAGTTAATAATGGAACATCAAGAATTCTTCCCCCAATAATATTTAAGATCATACAGTGGCTTATAACCATATAACAATTACAGCACAGAAACAGGCCATCTCGGTCCTTCTAGTCCGTGCCGAATGCTTACTCTAACCTAGTCCCACTGGCCCGCACTCAGCCCATAACCCTCCATTCCTTTCCTGTCCATATACCTATCCAATTTTACTTTAAATGACAATACCGAACCTGCCTCTACCATTTCTACTGGTAGCTCATCCCACACAGCTACCACTCTCTGAGTAAAGAAATTCCCCCTCATGTTACCCTTAAACTTTTGCCCCTTAAGTCTCAACTCATGTCCTCTTGTTTGAATCTCCCCTACTCTCAATGGAAAAAGCCTATCCACATCAACTTTATCTATCCCCCTCATAATTTTAAATACCTCTATCAAGTCCCCCCTCAACCTTCTATTCTCCAAAGAATAAAGACCTAACTTGTTCAATCTTTCCTTGTAACTTAGGTGCTGAAACCCAGGTAACATTCTAGTAAATATTCTCCGTACTCTCTCTTTTTTGTTGACATCTTTCCTATAATTCGGTGACCAGAACTGTACACAATACTCCAAATTTGGTCTTACCAATGCCTTGTACAATTTTAACATTACATCCCAACTCCTATACTCAATGCTCTGATTTATAAAGGCCAGCATACCAAAAGCTTTCTTCACCACCCTATCCACATGAGATTCCACCTTCAGGGAACTATGCACCATTATTCCTAGATCACTCTGTTCTACTGCATTCTTCAATGCCCTACCATTTACCATGTATGTCCTATTTGGATTATTCCTACCAAAATGTAGCACCTCACACTTATCAGCATTAAACTCCATCTGCCATCATTCAGCCCACTCTTCTAACTGGCCTAAATCTCTCTGCAAGCTTTGAAAACCTACTTCATTATCCACAATGCCACCTACCTTAGTATCATCTGCATACTTACTAATCCAATTTACCACCTCAACATCCAGATCATTAATGTATATGACAAACAACATTGGACCCAGTACAGATCCCTGGGGCACACCATTAGTCACCGGCCTCCAACCTGACAAACAGTTATCCAACACTACTCTCTGGCACCTCCTATCCAGCCACTGTTGAGTCCATTTTACTACTTCAATATTAATACCTAATGATTGAACCTTCCTAACTAACCTTCCTTGCGGAACCTTGTCAAAGGCCTTACTGAAATCCATATAGACAACATCCACTGCTTTACCCTCGTCAACTTTCCTCATAACCTCTTCAAAAAATCCAATAAGATTTTTCAAACATGACCTTCCACTTACAAATCCATGTTGACTGCTCCTAATCAGACACTGTCTATCCAGAAAATTATATATACCAACTTATTGTAAATAAAAGCAGACAAACATTTGTGTGAAAAAAATGCAGATTATAGAACAGGCAAATGGTCATGAATCTTGGCTCCAGTGTCGAGACCAGAGGATCAAATGGGACTGACTGCTTCACAGGAAGCCAATGGTCATAATTACTGAGAAAGTGTCTGCTACTTCTTGAGTGCTGGAAATAAGAGAACCCTGACAGAATTCCTCTGAGGAAGTTTGGGAACTTCCTCATTCTCAGTAAATGAGCTCTATTAGAGAAATTGAAAATGACAGAGGAAATTTCAAGAGTTATGTTTTACGTGATTACCAACTGTGTGCACAATGTGAGCTGCTGATTTTATTCATGTGATTTAAGACTCTGAACGCGGGACTACAACCCTCGAGAAAGGTAAGTGTAATCAGGCTTGTAGGATAAATAGCAGAGCATGACTGACTCAAGCGATTCTGCAGATGCTAGAACTCTCGAGCAGCACACACAAAAACGCTGGAGGAAGTCAGAAAGTCAAGGAGCATCTACGGACGGGTTATAAATAGTCAACATTTCAGGCCGAGGCCCTTCATCAAAACTGGAAAGGAACGGAGTGGAAGTGAACCAGTTACAGCTGAAGAATGACAGCCCCTGACATTGACGTGGTCATCTGTAAGTCTTCATGCTACAAAATAATCATTTTCCACATGGTTCTCTCTCCAAGCAGTGATTTTTCAGACACCAATCTAGTAAACCTTCCTTAAATTGCTTATAAACTATTACCATCTTTCCTTAAGTAGACCAATACCTGTGAGTCTGATACGGTTTCACAAATGTCCTGTATAGCAGAAGCAATGAATCTGTAATCCCCAAGCAAAGAACTGTAGCATTCTGTTCCCTTTATTCATTCCTTTTATATCCTGGACACGACCCTTTTGTGACCCCATGCTCTAGATCATGCTGCATCTCAGAGTTCTGGAATCTCTCACCTTTTCGATGATATTCTTCAAGTTTCATGATTGTTTAATGTCATTTTCTGCACAAAAAAGATAAACAACACAATAATAACAAAACACAATAAATATATGTAAATACATAAGATAGCTTATAGATATAGATTGATTGTATGTCCATGAAGTGACGCTATGCACAGAGGTGTCTGAACACAGCAAATGATAAGGTAGTGCTGGTGGGTGGAGGTGTTGGGAAAGTAACTGTTTTTGAGTCTGCTGGTCCTGGTGTGGATGTTACATAGTCTCCACCCTGATGGGAGTGGGACAAAGGGTCCATGAGCAGGGTGGGTGGGGTCCTTCATTGCTGGCCCAATTCTGGTACCTTTCTGTATATATGGCTTTAATGGCAGGTAGGCTGGTGCCGGTGATGTGTTGGGCAGTTTTGACTACCTGTTGTAGAGCCCTCTTGTCTGCCAAAGTGCAGTTCTGAACCATGCAGCTTGTTATGATGCTCTCTACTGTACATCTGAAGGTTTCTGATTTTCACACTTCCTGCTTCATTTACCATATCTTCGCTCACTCCATTTATCATCAGTGAATCCTTTCTAGCTTCCTTATGTCCTCTTCACAACGTACTTTCCTACCTCGGACCTTCCTCAAAAGATATTTTAAGAATCATTATTTTAATGATTGGTACAATATCGAATTTAACCTAGATACAAATAGAAACATACAAACATAGAAAACCTACAGCACAATACAGGCCCTTCGGCCCACAAAGTTGTGTTGAACATGTCCCTACCTTAGAAATTACTAGGGTTACCCATAGCCTCTATTTTTCTAAGCTCCATATACCTATCCAAAAGTCTCTTAAAAGATCCTAACGTATCTGCCTCCACCACTGTCGCTGGCAGCCCATTCCACGCACTCACCACTCTGCATAAAGAAGTTACCCCTGACATCTCCTCTGTACCTACTCCCCAGCACCTTAAACCTGTGCCCTCTTGTGGCAACCATTTCAGCCCTGGGAAAAAGCCTCTGACTATCCACACGATCAACACCTCTCATCATCTTATTCACCTCTGTCAGGTCACCTCTCATCCTCCATCGCTCCAAGAAGAAAAGGCCGAGTTCACTCAACCTATTCTCATAAGGCATGCTCCCCAATCCAGGCAACATCCTTGTAAATCTCCTCTGCACCCTTTCTATGGTTTCCACGTCCTTCCTATAGTGAGGCGACCAGATGACATTTAGTTATTGCTATTGGAACCAAGAATTGGCATATTTTAGAACAATTGACCTTTTAGGATTTTGATCTTAACCCTGCGTATGCTGGACTGATATTAATTGAATATTATGAATGATTGTACTTATCAAGATGATAGATGTCAGTGTGGCAGAAACAACACCATTTCTATAGAAACACGATACCTTCTCTATTTCTGAAACTCAATGCCATCAAGCAATGTTGTTAGATCTTGTTAGCTGCAGAGTGAACTTACCCTAAGTCAGGGGTTCTCAACCTTTTTTATGCCACAGACCAATACCATTAAGCAAGGGATCCGTGGGAACCCCTGTACTGAGTGCACTTTGTTATTATTGTTGTTTAAAATGTTAATTGTTTGCAGTTCATGGGAATTCTTTAATGTTCCACATCAAATAGACCTATTACCAAAATACATATATGTCACCATATTCAACCCTGAGATTTGTTTTCGTGTGGGCATACTCAATAAATCCAATAAACACAATAGAATCAGTGAAGACTGCACACAAGACTGGCAAATAACCATCGTGCAATGGACAACAAACTGGGAAAATAAAAATAAGAGAAAAGAGTTGTAATAATAAATAACTGATCAATAAACATTGAGAACATGAGATGAAGAGTCAATGGAAGTGAGTCCGTAGGTTGTGAGAACAGTTCAGTGATGGGGTGAATGAAGTTATTCCCTCTGGTTCAAGAGCCTGATGGATGAGGGGTTATAACGGTTCCTGAACCTGATGTTGTGGTTCTTGAGGCTCCTGTACCCTCTTCTGACTAATGTAGTTGGCTGCTAAGCCATCTTGATATTATCAAAGATTCTGGAAGCCAGGTAGCCAATTGAACTGATATTAAATAGCAGAAAACATGGGGGAGGTTGATGGGGGAAGGGAACTCGGTGAGTTCACCATTCTGGCCAAAACCTGTTCAGGTGTGATTCCAGGGTTTTACAAACTGACCTATCCAGCCAACAGCAAGTCTCTTGGCACTCACAGATATTGTAGGTAAAAATTATGGTGATACAGAAAGTACTGCGCTGAGTTTGTTTACCAACAAGTCAGTCTGTATCTTGATGTTTATAGAGAAAAAAACAGGTTTGAAAGATATCAAGGGAACAATGTGCACGGCTTTTCTTTTATGCAAACTGAAAGGATGGACAAAGGAGACAGGAGAGACTGCAGATGCTGGAATCTGGAGCAATACAATTTGCTGGAATTCTTCATGTCCAGTGCCACCTGTAAGAGGAAAGAAATAGTCCTGATGCAGAGTTTTGTCTGGAAATGTTGTTGATTCTTTTCGTCCTACAGATGCTATTGACCTGCTGAGTTCTTCCAGCAGATGGTTTGTTGCTGACAGGAGGAACAATTTGTTTAATATCAATTACACCAGTAAGATTTGAACAAAGCTTTCAGAGGTGAAAGACTGGCAGCTTCTAATTTAGCCCTCCTGACTGTTTCCGTAACCTGACTAAGCAAAATGAGAAATCAATACGTTATAAGTCAGTAACAAAACTGTACTTGAATTTTTGACAAGCTGTTCTTTGGAGCAATATATGAAAACTGGGAAACTGCTTAAGTAGAGAGATATGGTTGAATTATTGTGGTCTTCTAGAGCCCAAAAATGATTTAAAGATTGAAGACCACTACTCCTGTTATCATATCAGGAAGAATTTTGCCCACAAAATGATAAATGATACCGGTGTCCCTCACTGGATGAACAACTATTTAACTGTGATATCATCACTGTAATTTAGTGGAAAATAACAGACAAAAATTAACACATAGTGCTTATTTGTTATTACAACTGAAAATTCACATTGTACTTACACAGGAACAGGCCATTCAGCCCACAATGTTGAGCTAAACCAATTAATAATTTGCACATATAACAATCGTAACATTTCTGGCAAAATTTTGCATTTTACATAGATATTAGAATGGGTGAACACAAAGAAACAAGTGTGCTTCTATTTGAGTGATGTAGAAAGCTCACTGTTTACAATTGGTCAGCTAATTCGCAGTCATGAGCATTTTCTGGAATTAGATGTATAGAAATTTGCAAGAAATCATTTGTTATTATAAACTGACCACTATATTGTGTGTTTTGTTGTTGTGATTTTCCCGGGACTGGAAGAACTGAGTTATAAGGAAAGATTGAATAGGTTTAGGACTTATTCCTTGGAATGGAGAAGATTGAGAGGAGGTTTGATAGATAGATAGATAGATAGATACTTTATTCATCCCCATGGGGAAATTCAACTTTTTTTTTCCAATGTCCCATACACTTGTTGTAGCAAAACTAATTACATACAATACTTAACTCAGTAAAAAATATGATATGCATCTAAATCACTATCTCAAAAAGCATTAATAATAGCATTAATAATATATGAAATTATATTATTTTATACAAAATTATGAGGGGTATAACCAGAGGTCACGGGTTAGGAAATGAAAGGTGAAAAATTTAAGGGGAACATGAGAGGAAACTTCTTCACTCAGAGGGTTGTGAAAGTGTGGAACGAGCTGCCAGTGAAAGTGGTGCATGTGAGCTTGGCTTCAGTGTTTCAGAGAAGTTTGGATAGGGTCACAGATGGTAAGAGTATGGAGGCGATGGTCCTGGTGCAGGTCAATGGGAACAGGCAGGTTAACGAGATGGGCTGAATGGGCTGTTTCTGTGCTGTACTTTTCTATGACTTTATGGTGTTGATATTAGAGGCAATGCTTCTTTACAGTATCTCACAAGAATTATGGTGTTGATATTAGAGACAATTCTTTCTTTATAATATCTCACATGAATTCTCACTGTAGTAATTCTTACCATGCTCAATCCAGGAACAGCTTCTTTCCCTCAGCCATCAGGTTTCTGAACAATCAACCATGAACACTAATTACTTTTGTTCTGTTTGCACTACTTATTTAATTTGGGTGGCAGGCCGGAGTAGCACCCGTTTAGCCCCCTCCCACACACACAATGATCAGGCTCAGGTGAAGCATGGGAGCAGGTGGTGGATGGTCGTATGAGCAGCCGGTGCAGAAGTCCTGGTTATGCGACCACTGACACCAGGCAGACAATCTCTGAAGAGTATTGATAATGGCTGGGGTCACCCGTCTTGTAAAGACACTGCCCAGAAGAAGGCAATGGCAAGCCACTTCTATGGAAAAATTTGGCAAGAACAATGACAGTCATGGTAAGACCTGATTGCTTACGTCATATAACAAATGATTTTAATACATAGATAGATTGACAGACAAATGGATACTTTATTGATCCCAACAGACTGGTAGAAGGTGTGAAGGAGAGGCCTGCATACTCCAAAGGAACTTAGATTCCTCAAGAAGTAGAGGCAATGGTGACCCTTCTTGTACACAGCCTCCACTCAACTTGGTCATCCAGGTGTAGATCCTCAGCACGTCCATGTCCTCACCATCAATAGTAACAAGCAGCAAAGCAGGCTTAGTCTTGCGAATTAAATATATATTTCCTATTGTAATTTATAGTATATTTTATATATTGCAATGTACTGCTGCCGCAAACCAACAAATTTCATGACGTATATCAGTGATAATAAACCTGATTCCGATATCGCTATGTTAATTTTATATGTTAATTTTAGACCAGGACCAAGAATTTCCTTTAAAAGTTGATAATGTTTGTATCGAGAATATCACTTGATCATTAATTTGCCTCTAGTGATGGGTGTTTTCTCTCTTTACGGTTTGTCCAGGCCCATCGAGTGGCGGTGCCATTGCTAAGACCATAGGGTTTCCATGGTTAATGGCAATTATTGGAATCATTGACATTCTATATGCTCCACTCTGCTTTTTCCTTCGAAGCCCACCTGCCAAGGAAGAAAAGATGGTAAGCAAAAATGAATAACTTACATTAAACCCTGTTTGCTAAAATTTTGCAGATAATAATAATAATTCATTTTCTTTTTAAATTTTAGGCTATTTTGATGAATCAAAATTGCCCAGTTAAAACCAAAATGTACACAACTCAAGACCACTTTCAGAGAGACTCAATGATTGATGATAATGATGAAGAGTGTAGGAGTGATGAATGATTGGATCTGTGCCATTTTCTTTATTGAATTACTTTAATGTGTATTATAATGTTTTGTGAACAGTCTTTTTAAATTATTGTCTTAATATAGTTTAACTATTCCACCATTCAGGCATACCAAAGTTGTGACCCTATTTCTCTTGTATTAGACTACCGGTATGTAGAAATGCAACATAGAGTTTTAGCTGGGGAATTAAAAAAGAGGTGGTTGAGTGAAAATGATAACCAGCAGCCTTATCAAGTCATGATATCTATTTCAATTTGCTCTCAGAACCAACAGATTTTTTGAAACATTTAATTTTAGGTATTGCACTATATTTTACAATCTTGCATTTATTAATGAAGGATAACCTTTGTCTGCACGGTTTTTCTCAGTTCTATGTTCATTGGTTTAAATAAATTTATGTTCATAGATCCCCACGTTGGATGCTAAAAAGCCACTGCAGTTCTATTAATCAGTTTTAGCATTTTGTGTCAAAATGAGGTGACATAGCAGCGACATAATGCCTGAAAATTGTTTTGAATGTTTAAAATAGGGTTCACCAGTTAAGTGATAAATTAATTTAAACAAAAAATATGCTTTTTGCCAAGTGGTTACCATGGGTTTCCTTTCCTCTCCAATAATTAATGAAACACATTTCTTATGCTGATAAAATTTGCATAAAACTATTTAATAAAAAAATGTGATAAGGGTACTAAGAGAAATGTAAAAGTTGAAAACTGTTTACTCATTTGAAAGTGAGCGCAACCACATTTTCTATAAACTAAACATGTATATATATTGGACTACATTTGTCTGTAACAAAACATATATGTGCCTTCATTAAATTTAATATATTTTCATGCAATAGATATGTTAGACACCTTTACTGTGGTCATTTTCTACACAGACTGTTCCAGGTGACAATTACACTGCAAGCACTTCCGCACCGACTGTATTCAGACTCCATGATTTAAACCACACTGGATGATCTAATTCTGTCAACATCATTCATGAATATGTAAAAGTAGGCATTTATAAAGGACAGATACTCCACCAACAAATCACAAAGTTTATTGTAGAGATAACATATCTTGTGCATGCAAATATAATCACTGTCCACAGACAAGTCAGTTGCTTTGTACGCTCAAACAGATGGGCAAATATAAATATAAAGATGTAGAGGAGCATCTCCTGTGGATCAATAAGATGGCTTGTTAATGTGCAGTCAGATGTGTCTCTGTGTACATGTGTGGATGTCTGTGGATGTGTGTATTTCTGCCTCCAGGACAATTATCAATAATAAAAGTATCATGAGTAAAATGGCACAGTCTTCTTAATTTAGCTGTTATTTTGCATTAGGTAAGCCCTTGAAATTTTTTAGGGATATATTTGCAAAATGTTTCATAAACCTCACTTCACAGTATCTTCTCACCACAAAAACTAGGTACTAAGTGAGGCAGAAAAAACCCCAGATGGCTTATCAAGGTTGTCCCATGTCATCATGATGGAGAATCTGATCATGATGATACACACAAAATGCTGGAGGAACTCAGCAGGTCAGGTAGCATCCATGGAACTAAATAAACAGTCGACGTTTTGGGCTGAGACCCTTCCTCAGTACCGAAATGTCAATTATTATTCTTTTCCATAGATGCTGCCTGACCTGCTGAATTCCTCCAGCATTTTGTGTGTTTTGTTGGATTTCCAGCAACTGCAGATTTTCTCATGTTTATGACTCACATTTCTCCTACTCAACTGCAATTACTTAATCTCCTGGGAGAAGCCAACAATTAATTGGTGGGGGAAGTTGGGTGGTTGTGAAATGGAAAGTGTAGTTAGTTCAAGAAGAATAAAGTGTTTTAAGTTACCATCTCACCTGCAAAGTTTGGGAGACTTTGGTAAGTCTTTGCTTTTGATACATACCGTCATTAAGCACATCCAGGAACTCTTTGTATGATTCAATCCATTCTGTAGGATAGATCAGGATGCAGCTGAGTTATGGGCTGAGTGCAGGTCGGTGGGAGTAAGCGTTCGGCACGGACTAGAAGGGCCGAGATGGCCTGTTTCCGTGCTGTAATTGTTATATGGTTATAGCACAGGTCACTCAGGTTCTGAAACGAATACTTAAAGTGACAACTAATGAATGCTTGATGTACTTATCTAAAATTGTTCTCAGCAAAACATTATAGTAAGATATTTTAAACAAATGTAGGTTTCACAAAGACAGTAGATTTAGGAATTATATGTTTCCTTTCTACTTCAAGATTTTGCTCCGATGCAGGACTTTGACTAGAAACCTCCACAGTTTCTGGGACAGAATACACAGCTGGGGTGGCTGACGAGGGAAACTGGGATGGGGATGAAGAAGGAATGCGGAAGATAGGAGAGTGAAGTCCAATGGGAATGGGGGGAGTTATGAGGGAGGGGTGAAAGAAGCTGGAGAGGACATGAGAAGTGGGGCAAAGTGGACCTGAGCTGATGGGGTCAAACCCAGAGTATGTTGGGAGGAAGGGAAAGGATACAGGGCTGGAGAGTGGTAGGCTGCGGATGGGGAGGGATGAGATATGGGGGTTGACTGAAGATCGAGGGAGCAGGGGAAAGGGTGACTAGTGGGAGTGAACCCATAGCTGAAGACAGAGAGGGAGAGGTTGAGGGAAATGAGAACAGGGAGAGGCAGGTATGGGACATGGTTGTTGTTCCTTTTGGTTCTTTGTGGCACATCAGGCGGCAACCTTGCGGTTTCGTTAGCATTTTTGTCCGTTTTTTATGAGGCTGAGTTGGTAACTCGGTGCTTAACCCAGCACGGATGTAAAATGTGCAGGGAGCTGGCCGGACAAACACGTGACCACCTGCCTCGAAGTCGAGTGCAGGTGCCACTATGGCCCTAGTGTAGCAGTTAGTGCTATGCTATTACAGCTCAGGACATTGGAGCTCAGTGTTCACTCCTCCATAAGGGGGTTTGTTTGTTCTCCCTGTGGAATGCACAGGTTTTCTCCGGGTGACCCAGCTTTCCCCCACAAACCAAAGGCACACAAGCTAGTAGGTAAATTGGCCATCATAAACTGTACCGTGATTGGGCTAGGGTTAAATTCAGGGGCTGTTGCCGGCACAGCTTGAAGGGCCGGAAGGGCCTAATCCACGCTCTATCTCAATAAATAAAAAGGAGGAAGCAGCTGTGTGGATGCTGGTGGAGAAATCATAAAGGGGAGGGATTGAAGGGATGAGGAATTGGAAAAGTGTGCCAGTGGGGTCCAGAGGAAGGAGGCAGGAGATTAGGCACCGATTAGGAGCTGAGAGACAGTCAAATCAAAACCTGTCAACAATTTATTGAAAATTAAAAATCAAAATTGTAAGGCTGATGAAGTATTCACCCCCTTAGCCGTTAGCATGATGCTATTATAGCTTGGGGAGTCAGAGTTCCGAGTTCAATTCTGATTTCATCTGTGAGGAGTCTGTATGCCCTCCCCACGGAATGCAAGAGTTTTTTTGTGGGTGCTCTGGTTTCCGCTCCCAGTCCAAAGACATCCCAGATAGGTTAACTGATTATTGTAAATTATCCTGGGATTAAGTTAGGGTTAAATCAGGAGTTGTTGAAGTTGCCAGATGTGTGGCTTGAAGGGGAGGAAGGGCCTAGTCTATGCTGTATCTCTAAATAAAATAAAATATTCTGATTACCGTGCTGATATTTCAGCATTGATTTTGTGCTCAAGTCTCTGGATCTTAAGCAATCTCACGCTCGGAGTGCTACCTAATGAACCACTAACGTCACTTATTCAACAACATTCCTTGTTGAAATTACATCATTCTACAAAAAAATTGGTCTTCTTTGAACAAATGCATTTCTACTCCTATGTGACCTTGTTACCAAGATAAATGCAAGATTTGTCCCACAGAAGATTTTTCATCGTCGTCACAGAACACAGAGTGAAAAGGTTTCATAAGGCTAGCACTTATGCGACAGTTAATAAATCTGTCCGAGCGTCAGCGCCTTTGCGGAGGGGGTGATATTGTGGGTGCAAAGCACTGGCGTTTCAGTGAAGGAACCGGGTTCGAATCCAGGTCAGGTGGAAGGGAGTGATACTTTTCCAGATGTCATTCAATAAATCTGGGTGGTTTCAAGCTAACTCACAAGACGAAGTGTACTTTGCCAAATCTTTCCAAAAGCTATGGAAAATGTCAGGCTGGCTTCTAAGATTGGAACTGATGCACGTTATTGGTACAGAAAGAGGAGGGTTTATTTTATATTTCACTGCAGAATATTACCCTCTTAATGAGTATCTTCTCTTTTATTCTTACAATTGTCATTCATTTCTGCACCTTGTGGCGCACCAGGCAGTAACCCCGCCATTTCTTTAGTATTTGTCTGCTTTAATGAGGCCGAGTTGCTAGCTCGATGCTCAACCCAGCACGAATGGAAAATGCGCAAGGAGCCGACCAGGTTCGAACCAGCGACCTCTTGCTCTGAAGTCTGGTGCAGTTGCCACTACACCACTAACTGGCTTATTCTTACAATGGAGGAGGTCATTTGGCCCATCTGATCAATGCCAGTTGCCAATAGTGATGATCTCAACAGTCCCATCTCCCTTTCCCTTAACTCCCTGCAGCCTTGTTTTCTCTCTCTTGTGTTATCATTAGCTCCATTGATTCCTTTTGGGTGCCCACCCACACTAAGAATAGTACCTGGGCTGTTCGTCACACGGCAGAGGGAAATGACGGGAGATCAGATGACGGATGAACTCTTTCTGCAGGTGGGTGGATAGAATTAATAGCAAAAGATCCAGGCTGGAGGTATTGTGGAAAATGATTTCTATTTAACCCACAATTTGAAGTTAATCGAGACTCATTCCAGACCTCTCCAAAATAGATAATTTCTCCAATTCCAGAAACTGCCTGGAAAATTCCCTAGTGGCAAGTCTCCGCCCTGTCAAAGAGTTGCTCATGGTACAAGCGGGCAGTCAAACAGAAGTCCTTCACCCAAAACCAGGTATTAAACTTGTCAGCTAGCTAAGCCGTTCCCAGCTGCTCAGCTGTGATTGCCAAAGTTCATACACTGAATGCTTCAGAATATTTGAGGCACTCAGAAATTTTCAGAGACTTGTGAATGTACTTAGAAACCAAGAAACAAATTTTAAAAATTCTAAAACTTAAATAAATATTATAAATACTTGCCACATCCAACCAATGGTATGGATACTGCACCTGTGGAGATGGGGATGGCATGCACTCATTGTTCACGTGTTCTGTATATTAGCCAGCCGAAGGAACTATGTGAAATGAAATCCCCTTCCTTTTGGCTTGTTATATTTGGAAAAAAACTGCTTTTCTTCAAACTCGGGTGTATATATATTTTGTTTAACATTGGAAAAGTGAATGGTTATCTTTAGCTGGGTGCTGTCTTTTGGAATTGTAGATACAGGGTTTTCTGGTGAAGTATACAAAAGTTACAAATGTAGATGCAATTAAATAACTTTACAAAAATCCCAGCATCTTTTCAGTAGTATGTTTATTGGGGGCAGTGTTAAAGTTCGAGGAACCCAACTCTCTATTCTGCTGAGGTTGTGGTTGGGATGGGGGTAGGAGCAGGGGGGATAGGATGGGGAGTTGGGAAGGAGTGGGGGTTTACTGGGGAGCACCGAGATCTACTTATTAAACAAAATCAAAATGAAAATCTCTCAAATCAATTAGCATTATTTTCTCAGCTTTCACTGACAGCTTTTAATTATGTAAAAGTCACTACTTGGGTAAATTGAGCTATGTCACATTCTATCAAAATTTAACCTCCCCCCCCCCCCCCCAACTCTTCTGCAGAGAAAACCAGCTGGATGCTTTACTATATAACACATACATAAATATTAATTAGTCATGTCATGGTAATATACATTACAGTTTCATTAAAGATGAGAAAGTTGGTGCATTATTTGCACTCCCTTGCATTTCAGAGGTTCAGAGCAATTATTTTTTTAAATTACAAATATTCAGAAAGAAATAAAACAAAAACTCAGCTTTTCTTTCAATAAATACAAAAGCTCACCACACAATTTGCTATATGGTACATGTTTGGCAAAGAAACATCTACATAACAAACAAGGAAGAACATAAAAAGGACGAGAGCTTTTGACATGGTCCTATAAGAGATTTTATATCCACTTCCCCAGTGGACTGTGCACTCGGCTACAGTTCATGACACCGAGAATTCATTTATGAAAAAACAAAAAGCATGTCATCAATAGGGAAAATCCTAAACTGATCTGCCTGTTGGTTACTGACACCATAGTCACATTAAAAGTCAAATTCACAAGACAGAGTAACGATTGCATTATAGCACAGAAGCAAAAAGTAAAAAAAAGTAAATTTGTTTATTACAATTATGAGAAAAATGAATAAAGTCATGAAATAGATTCAGCTTCATTAACGGTTTGCTCATTTGATTCCTCAGTAAGTGATTGCACATCTGTCTGACTGTCAGTGTCAATTTCATCTGCTGTTAGGGCTAAGATGTCATCTGTGAGCTTTGTGACCTTTTTTGCTGGCTGTTCAGAAGGTGGTGCAAAGTCGCTGAATTCTAAATCATCCATCCCTGCTTTGTAGTGGATTGTGAGCAACGTAAGAGCTTGTAGGCGTTCAACTGACTTTGCAATGGCAGCAGACAGATGACACTTCTTTTTAGGGTCTGTGCAATCCTTCTCTTCTTTATGCAGAGCATAATTCTGTTCCAGTTCCAGCTCGATTTCATTCTGCAGCTTTTCTGACATCATATACAGTTTTTGAAATCGTTCGTCGGCTGGCAATCCTCGGTACAGGTCTCGGCCAATCTCCTTTACTGCAATCAATACACTATCGTCGAGACCTCCATCTTTCTTCACTGACAACTTGCCACCTGTGGAAGAGACTATCTGTTTGGAAGGACTGCTGGCACTGTATGTCTCAGTGTCACTGCTTTCATTGTCTGATGTGTTTGGAGTTTGCTTGGGCGACGGCTCCACTAAGTCAATGCCAGGATCCGCCAGACGAGCTCTAGGTCCTGGCCTCAGGTTCAGCAAGCGTGAGCTAGTATTGATGATGTGCCGTGTTAACCCAGTAGACCTGTTGAAGGACGACTTTGTTTCCAAATCAACCCTCCTCTCTGTGGCATTAGGAAAGAGCACTTCCGCCAGACATTTATCCTGACACTTTTTATGGCAGATGTAAGCACATTTCATGCACTGAGAAGCAGCTTTGGTCCACACTTTTTTCTTACAGTAATCACACCAGGTTGGATTCTGAAACTGAGTGTCTTGGAAATTGTGCTTATTGTCCATGCACTGTTGAGTAGTTTTCTCCTTAATGGCAACAGGAATTTCCTCCTGTGAATTATCTTCCTTTTCCTTTTCCGTTTTAACACTAGAGCTTTCTGTATCACCCTCTTTTAGATAGGTAAAATTTAGTGTAATGTCACCATAGCAGAGTTTCTCATTGAATCCCTTGTGAGTGCTTAGGTTTCGTAATGCAGTCCTACTAACAGCAGCCTTTGGTTCAGGAGCATTGAGCCGGAAGGTTGCCTGGAACTCCATTGATGCAGTACAAAGGCATTCCATGGCTATCTCTTCAAGTTTAATGCTCGCATGGCCTAAACAAATAAGTTCACCTGCTTTAAAAGGTTCTTTGCACCACACTGCAACGTTAATGTATCGGTGGCATCCTTCAACATCAAACACACATGTTGCCTTGTTCCACTTCCCAAATCTCTTACCGTAGATTATCTCCGATGATTCCCAGATTTGGTTGCCTTCTGCTCCGTCACGAACGCCACAGGTAGCTTCTGGGAGCTTCTCCTTGGAATCCTGTTTACTAGCTGTGGACTTGGTCATCGATGCTTCTTCCACCTGATCTGTATTTTTGCTGACACTTTTCTCAGCACTTTTGTCTGCGCTGTTGGTGGATGCCATTAGTTTGTCGGGCTTCTCGGTAGCTATGTCTGCAGATTCAGGCAGGCTCTGGGCTTCAGAAGGAGCTGAAATTAGCTTTATCTGTGGCCTTGGAGGCACCGGAGGCTTGTATGTGGACCCTCCTGGTGGCTTACTCAGCTGCTGTGCCCCATCAGGGACATCTAAGCACTTTGGCTGGGCAAACTTAACTGTATCTTTTTGCTGTGACTTCAGAGGATTTGGGTAATTCCCCAAATTCAATTTGCGATTGAGAATGGGTGATATAGTACCCAGAGGCTTGCTGGCGAGGGTAGCCACCGACCGCTTCGGGCTTTGAGGCGCACAATCCTCCTTTACGATTGTGGGCAGCGGTTTGATGTCAGGACACACTAATTCTTCAAATTCAGAATCTAAGTCTTTACTATCGACATTGTCTAAGATGCTATCATCATCAAATGCATGCTGCCCAAACTGTGCACCAAAGCCTGGGTCTTCAAGATGGCTATAGTTCTCCTGGATTGAGCTGCACTGTTGATTCTGATGTCCACCTACAGGTCTCTCATAATATACCAATACTTTCTCGCCAGCTTGCTTGATCAGCTTCAAAACGTGTACAGACGATGTCACCTTGGTTCCTGTCAATAAATTAAATAGATATTAGTGAAAGAGGTACACAGAGTACAGAAGCATTACAGCTGACCACCACCTTCCACTCCCCGTATCACAACTGTTTGGGTTACGGAGAGAGATTCATCTACAATTGATAGATCACTGTCAAAATATTTGAGATGCAGAATAAAGTTTGCTCTCATGGAATTTATTTTAGAAAAAAAGTAAAGAAACATTATTTTTATTTTTCTCAACTCTCACTTCTTGACACAGACAACACAACTTCTCCTTAGGGAAAATCGCGATATAGCCCATTTTCGACAAACGCAATTCTACTCTCCTGTAATGTCAGGGATCATCTGTATTTTACTAAACTATGCTTCTGCCTTATTTAAGTATTTATTTAGTTATTTATTGAGATACAGCACAGAGTAGGCTCTTCTGGCCCTTCGAGCTGCGCTGCCCAGTAATTCCCTGATTTAATCCCAATTTACAATGCCCAATTAACCTATCAACCTGTACAACTTTGGACTGTGGGAGGAAACCAGATCACCTGGAGAAAACCCATGTTGTCATGGGAGAATGTACAAACTCCTTACAGGCAGCAGCGTGAATTCAACCTGTCTCAACTGAGCCGTAAAGTGTGCTAACCACTACACTGCCGCACCATCTTGTATAAGTAATATGTATAAGTAAACTGTTCTATTTCATCTTCATTCAGCCTCTTTTTTAATCATGAACTCCCAAGTGCATTTTTCTATAAACCACAAACTTTCTTTCGCCACCCCTACAGTGATGTATGAAGTTGATCCTTGACAGAGCTGGTGTGATTAGAAAAAATAGAATGGGAGAGGATGACATTGCCTTCTGAAGCAATGTACAGAGGAGGGACAACAATAATTTAACTCTGGGACAAGGGGGAGGGGCAGGAAATGTACACTGGGATGTTCTGAGAAAAGGTACAATTAAGGAAAATATATCTAGAATACAGCCAATAACTGCTCAGAGATACAGCTCTCTACACCATGCCAAGTACAGCACAATTTCTGAGAATTGAATTCTGAGAACAGTTTTCTTTGATGGCAGAAACTCAAAAGCACCACAGTCCAAATTTCTGTGCAGGGTTAACATTACTTTTTAAAAAGATATGTAGATATTTTTCATTCGTCACTCTAAAGATGTTCTACACCATGTTCTATTGTAACGTATAAAGAAAAATCATGGGAAAATAAAATTCACGGCCCAATATCTGAACTGAGACTCTGTGGTAAAAGATCTTTGTTGTGTTCCAGGGGATGGCAATGACCTCCCAGAATCATCCCGGCATCAAAATCTCAACAAAACCAAGGGAGACCATCTAGTTATTATTTTAAAAAATCCTGTGTTCAGGCCTCTGCTGTGTCCTAGCAGACAAAGTCGATACAGAAGCAGGGAAGCACAATATGAAGAGCAAGCTGTTGGCCATGTAGCAGGCTCTCCTCTCCATGCAGTTGATGAATCCAACAGAACTACAGAGGCGATTGCAGTTCGACACCACTGGCGTCGCAGGAGTTGCCAGCCAGCGTTAAACTCACTGTAGGACTGCCTCAGGGACTCCAGCTCTGGATTTTCCCTCGAGGTTTACTCCCAAAGTTTCCACCATGAGTGGGTATAGCCTCAGGCAGCAGAGGTTTACATCTAGTTTCCTTCTCCTAGATGAGCTGTCCACCACGGCTGATGAGCCTCATCGGCCCAGATACTGTGACATTTTTATTTCAGAGTAAGTTTTATTCATAAAAACATTCTAAATACGTAAGTACACAGAATTAATCTACAATTTCCAAAGTAATATTATTCTGTTATTTAACATAATCAATTCACTGTTTACTCTTATCATTCATTTACAAACTTAAAGTAAACATGTCATGAATCTTTAGTCCAAATTTTAATCAACCTGTGTGTAATGGTGGAAAGTCTTAACTGTGGCCCTTCCCTTTAAAGATAGATAGATAGATACTTTATTCATCCCCATGGGGAAATTCAACTTTTTTTCCAATGTCCCATACACTTGTTGTAGCAAAACTAATTACATACAATACTTAACTCAGTAAAAAAAAATATGATATGCATCTAAATCACCGTCTCAAAAAGCATTAATAATAGCTTTTAAAAAGTTCTTAAGTCCTGGCGGTTGAATTGTAAAGCCTAATGGCATTGGGGAGTATTGACCTCTTCATCCTGTCTGAGGAGCATTGCATCGATAGTAACCTGTCACTGAAACTGCTTCTCTGTCTCTGGATGGTGCTATGTAGAGGATGTTCAGAGTTATCCATAATTGACCGTAGCCTACTCAGCGCCCTTCGCTCAGCTACCGATGTTAAACTCTCCAGTACTTTGCCCACGACAGAGCCACTGTTAAAGCCACTGTTCATTAGAACTAATTTATTTATTTACAATGCTTACAACAATTTCAGATGAAAGTACAATCCTCATTGACCAGGAGGTGCTCCAAACCCCACAATACCTCTGGCAAATGAGAAAACAGAGTTCTCCCTCTCCACGGACACCTAGACACAGACCTTTCCTCAGAAGAGGAACAGGCAGTCAGATTTGACTGATTCCTCGACGGCCTATTTCCTGAACATTTCTGCTCTTTGAGGAATTAATCTGACTGGCTGTAAAAGGGATTATATACTAGTTAAAACATCCTGAAGATAAAACGAATTAAGTTTCTCATCTTCTTTCATCCCAATCCAAACAATAAATAAAAAGTCCTCTGCTAGACACTTTGGTCTTAAAGCAAAATGTACAGGTAGCATAATGCATTCTGCACTGAAACGTGGTTGTTTATTTTCTGATTTTACTCCAATTAGTCTACAGTAGTTACCTGCTTCACTTGAATGTCAATCACCACAGTACAACATCATCATAAGAAAAATTCAGGAACAGCATCTTCCCCTCTGCCATCCGATTTTTTCTTTATTTTTATTTTTGCACTACTTACTTAACTATTATACATGTACTTACAGCTATTCATTTTTTCTATTATCTTGTATTGCAATGTACTGCTGCTGCAAAGTAGAAATTTCATGACTTGTGCTGCTGATATTAAACCTGACTCTGAATCTGAAATAAACATAATTTTTCATTTGTAATCTGTTTAATCAAAAGCTCTGAACATGCACCTTCCATGTGACTGAGAATAATGTCAAATTAAAATGATCAGGTTTGTATTTAATTTTGCATGAACTAGCTTTTCTTGTCTTAATTTCACTGGAGAGCTCTAAAATTTACACACACCTGCAGAGGGTTGTAAATCTAGTCAGCTCCATCTTGGGCACGAGCCTACAAAATACCCAGGACATCTTTAGGGAGCGGTGTCTCAGAAAGGCAGCATCCATTATTAAGGACCCCCAGCACCCAGGGCATGTCCTTTTCTCACTGTTACCATCAGGTAGGAGGTACAGAAGCCTGAAGGCACACACTCAGTGATTCAGGAACAGCTTCTTCCCCTCTGCCATCCGATTCCTAAATGGACATTGAAATTTTGGACACTACCTCACTTTTTTAAATATACAGTATTTCTGTTTTTGCACATTTTATTCAATATGCATAATTGATTTACTTGTTTATTTATTATGTTTTATTTTATTTTTTCTCTCTCTCTGCTAGATTATGTATTGCATTGAACTGCTGCTGCTAAGTTAACAGATTTCATGTCACATGCCGGTGATAATAAACCTGATTCTGATATCAGGGCTGGACCACTGTACACGAATCCCTTTCATACTGGTGATCTGAAGATGTACAGTATGAACATTCTGTCCAATGTTTTTACTAAAACAATGAAAACTACCATTAACTTATCCTGGCTTGTGTTGTTTCTTCATCTCACTCTTCAAAATTGAAATATTTTTCCTTCAATCACTTTTTTATTTCATGTTTGGATACACATCAACACCGAGCTCAGATTCTCCAGAACAAACCAATAATGGATGGGTGCTATCACAGAACATCTGCTAGATGAATCAATGTGAAATTCCTCAGTAAACTGTGGGTCAACAGACTGAATGAGATCAAAGCTCTGTCATGCTAATACAAGTGTGCATGTATATTAACCTATCCTGGGAGAGGCAAATGAAAGAGAAGCAGTTAGCAGTTTAAAAGGGGAAAGACTATGCGACCTTCAATTGTACAGTGCCCTGTTAATTGCAATCAGCTTCAATAATATTATAAATACTCTTATGACATCAAAGGTATGAATTTTCACTCCAGACAGCTACGTTATCCTCGACTCAGTTGGTCACAGAGCAGCAGAGCTCGGAACACACCCTTTAACCAACTCACCTGTGCAGCCTGTGGTCAGCTTCTTTATCACTGACATATGTCATGGAATCTGTTGTTTATTACAGTGAAATCCAGAAAAAATTACTATATATTCGTTGTTGTAGTAACGTGCCATGTTGTATGACGTGGGCAGTCCTGGCCTTTCCACGACCGTGATCGTTCTCGGCAGATTTCTCCTCAGAAGCGGTTTGCCATTGCCTTCTTCTGGGCAGTGTCTTTACAAGATGGTGTCCCCAGCCATTCATTATCAATACTCTTCAGAGATTGTCTTCCTGGCATCAGCGGTCGCATAACCAGGATTTGTGATCTGCACCAGCTGCTCATACGACCCTCCACCACCTGCTCCCATTGTCTCACATGACCCTGGTCAGGGGGCTAGCAGGAACACACCCTGCCCAAGGGTGACCTGCAGGCTAGAGGGGAAAGGAGCACCTTGCACCTCCTTTGATAGAGACACAACTTCACCCCTCCACTAGGATATATTTGACAATAATAAAAATACAAAGAGCAAAATATCGAGGTCGTTTTCATGGGTCAGGAATGTGATAGCACAGGGGAAGATACTGTTCCTAAAACCTAAGAGTGTGAGTCTTCAGTTCCTATACTTCCTCCCTGATGGCAACAGTGAGAAGAGCGCACGCCCTGGTTGATGAGGGTCCTTAATGATGGGTGTCACTTTCCTGAGGCAGTGTCTTTTGAATATGTCCTCGATGGTAGGGAGGCTAGTGCCCATGATGGAGCTGGCTGAGTTTACAACTTTCTGCAGCTTTTTCCCATCCTGTGCATTACTCCCCGTCCCCTCCAGACCAGACCGTGATGGGACCAGTCAGAATGCATCTGTAGAAATTTGCAATGACAACATCCCAACTCCTGTACTCAATGCACTGACTGATGAAGGTCAGCATGCAAAATGCCTCCATCACCACCTGCTTTTCAAGAGGTGTGTTGTACTCTTAGCTCCCTGTGTACCACAAACTTCCCAATCAAGTGTGTCCTTCAACCTGGCATGAGAGGGACTAGCTGTCTCATTAATGATGCCACTTGTGCAAAACTGGCATCTTTAATATGACAGAAAGTGCAGTGCATTAATTCTGTAAAGCACGAAAGGAGGCAGTTAATTTGCACACAGTAAGTTCTGACAAAATGTACTGGATACGGCCCAGTCCATCAGAGCCAGAATCAGAATCAGGTTTATCAGACTCATGGGTAAAGCCCTCCCACAACTGAACACATCCATGTGGAACGCAGTTGCAAGAAAGCAGCATCCATGATCAAGGACCCCCATCACCCAGGGCATACACTCTTCTTGCACTTGCCATCAAGAAGAAGGTACAAGAGCCTCAAGACCCACACCATCAGTTCAGGAGCAGTTATTACTCCTCAATCATCAGGCTCTTGAACCAGAGGGGATAACTTCACTCACCCCAATACTGAAATGTTCCCACAATATATGGACTCAATTTCAAGGACTCTTCATCTCATGTTCTCAACATTTATTGTTAATTAATTAATTTCTTCTTTCCTTTTGTATTTTCATAGTTAGCTGTCTTTAGCATACTGGTAGTCTGTCCTGTTGGGTGCAATCTTTCATTGATTCAATTGTGCCTCTTGAATCTCAGGGTTGTATATGATGACGTATATGTACTTTGATAATAAACTTACTTTGAACTTTGAACATATAGTAGTGATAATGACCAGATAATTTATTTTAGCAATGTTTATCAAGGGATAAATATTTTAACTATAGATTCAAAATGATATAATGAGATCATTTACATCAAACTGAAAGAGTAGATGGGATCTTGATTTAAAACATTCATCAAGAAGTGGTGCCTCTGAGTTGTAAATCGGCACTGAGGGAGAACAGAACCATTTGTTGTTCACAGGTTCTCTTAAGAGTGAAGTCACCTGTGGAGATTTTAAGCTCATTAAGGAATTTACTCTTTAAACTCAATCCGACACATTTCATATCTTGAAAATAAAATCTCTACAGTGCAAATGATTACTTGCCATGCACCAACACATACAACAAGAGGACAAAATGATTAATTTGATTCATAATCTGAGCATATACTTGTGAAGTATATCTGCTTAAGGGAGAGATAAAAAAGATTAGAAACCGTTCAACACACACAAAATGCTGGAGGAACTCGGCAGGTCAGGTAGAATCTATGGAAAAGAGTACAGTCGACATTTCAGGCTGAAACCCTTCGGCAGGACCAGCACCTGCAGATTTTCTCTTGTTTGTGATTAGAAGCTATTCAAGTAAAAATGTTCCATAATATGTACTCCCATGTTTGAAGAATCTCTTTTCTTTTGTACGCCATGGTACCAAAGCAGTTAGCACAACACTATTACAGCTAGGGGGTCATAGTTCAGCATTCAATTCGAAAATTATCTGCAAGGAATCTGCACGTTCTCCCTGTGTGATGTGTGTGTTTCCTCCGGGTGCTCCGGTTTCCTCCCACAGTCCACAGACATGCCAGTCAGTAGGTTAATTGGTCATTGTAAATTGTCCTGTGATTAGGCTAGGGTTAAATTGGGAGTTGTTGACAATGTGGCTCAAAGGGCCAGAGGACCTATTCCACACTGTATCTTTAAAATAAAAAAATAACTGAGTAAAGTTATATGGGAATGGATGCATTATTTCTAATTGTGACATGATAGGAGTTTCAATTAACAAACAAACAAAGTCCTACTTTTTCCTTTGCAGATACAGAATATTCAAGGTAGCATTTCTTTCATTAGTCTTTGATTTCCTCTCTGTTTGATTCAAGTGAATTCAAAGAACAAGTGAAAGCCAACAAGTCAGGAAGCCTCTGTAGAGGCAAAGGAATGGTTGGTGTTTTGGGTTGAAACCCTGCACCAGATTCCAGCATCTGTAGTCTCTTGTGTCTCCATTTTAACCTGAATTGTTTTAAAGGCATCGGAACAACAGCTTCACACAGAAAATGCTGGAGAAACTCAGCAAGTCAGGCAGCAAATATGGAAATGAAAAAGGAGTCAACATTTCGGGCCGAGACACTTCTTCAGGATTGGAAAAGAAGAAGGAAGACACCAGAATAAAAAGGTGGGGGAGGGGAAGGAGGCGAGTTGGAAGGTGAAAGGTGAAGCCAGGTGGATGTGAAAGGTAAAGGGCTGGAGAAGAAGAAATTTGACAGGAGGGGAGAGTGGACCATGGGAGAAAGGGAAGGCGGAGAGGATACAGAGGAAGTGATAGGTAGGTGAGAAGAGGTAAAAGGTTAGAATGGGGAATAGAGGAAAGGGGAGGGGGGAATTTGTTCACTGGAAGGAGAAATCAAAATTCATGCCATCGGATTGGGGAGTACCCAGACAGAATACAGTATAATCTGTGGCTTGTCCACCCTGAGTATGACCTCACTGTGGCACGTGAAGAGGCTATGAACCTATATGTCAGAATGGGAATGGAAACGTGAATTAAAATGCTTGGCCACTGAGACGTTCTGCTTGTGGTGGATGGGTCAGGGGTGCTCAACAAAGTGGACCCCCAATGGCTTGTAAGTTGTTTTGGACATATAAGGCTCATTCTCTGATTAATAGCAATGACAAGGATTTCTATAGAGGTTCAGTATTTTGATATATACATGTTAATGAGTATATAGATTTTTAAAAATGTTTTTGAACTTTTTCAGTGATATTGAAGTACGAGGCTCAGCATGATGATGAAATGGAAGCTATTATTTAAACTACTAAATGACTGGTAAAACTAAAGCAGACAGAATTCAATGTAAGGAGTGATTATACCATCACTTTGCATTTTAGGAACTTGAAATGTTTTCTAAATTGCAGTAAGCAACGGGTGCACAGCTTTACAATACATACTCAAAAAGTTTGATGGCACCTTGGCTTTCAGTTCAAAGAAATTAAAGTTCAAGTATGTGGAAAAGATACAACAGTAATTCAAAAGCTAAGCATTCCAGAAGCTGGAAGTCTAAACAAAACAGAATGTTCTGGAAATTACTCTGGAGAAAGAAACACAGTTAACGTCTTCACCAGATTTGGACAAAGTTTGAAGTTTTGAATGCAGAGGGAAAGGTGGGAACCAGGAGAGAACTAAGAACAGTCCTGTTGATTTGAAAAGATGGGGATATTAAATGAGGGAAGGGTAACTGCGTGAAGAGAAGGAGTTGCTTTAATTAACCGAAGCCTTAGACAATCCCACTTGAAGGACAGACTTCAACTTTGGATACAAAACTTCACAAAAAAAACCCAGTAAAAATTCACCATAATAATTTCAGGACTGGAGGTTAAATTACAAGGGCAAGTGTTCATCTGGGGTTAGATAGTTGAAGGAAGATAAAATCTAAGTATTTAATGTTGGTAATTTATTTATTGGGATATAGTACAGAACAGGCCTTTCCAGCCCTTCCAGCTGCACAGCCCAGCAACCCTTGATTTAACCCTAGCATAATCACGAGACAATTTACAAAGACCAATTAACCTACTAACTGGTAAGTCTTTGAATTGTGGGAGGAAACTGGAGCACCCAGAGGAAACCCACACATTACACAGGGAGAACATACAGACTCCTTACAAAGGACACTGGGATTGAACTCTGAACTCCACTGCGCTAACTACTACTCTACCGTTTGTAAGAGTTTCAGTAACACAGATGCAGAGAAACTTTCGTCATTGTGCACACACACGAGGAGGATATTTCATATAAATTGGCACAACATTGCAGGCAAGTCTCCTGTTCAATGCTGCATTATTCTATGCTCTATCTGGAGCGGAATTCCAACAAGAGGGATTAATCTTAAAATTACATTGTCATCACTGGGAGTGAAAGAAGAAGCATTCCTTCAAGCAAACAGGAATGCAAATCAGGAGTTCTGTGTCCCAAAAGACAACGGACCCTGAATCAATGGTGAAATTTCTCAGCATGTAATATGGAGCAAGAGAAGTCTACAAAACAGCTACTGAACTGTGTACAGATTTCAGCACAGTTGCTGTGTACAAAAGCAGACCCAGTGGAACCCCAGACCTTATTTAACTTGTCTCAGTGCTGTGGACTTTAGGACCCGGCGGTCGAGCTCTGAATTTGCAGTGTTTCTGTTCACGAAAATAATCACGATTGAAAATAAAGTGGAAATAATAAACTGATCGGAAGGAGGTGAAATGCCATCGGTCATTGGAAAAGCGTTAGGCTGCATTCGGTCAACGATCAGAACAATTTTAAAGGATAAAGTGAGAAAGGCCCTGCCCTGATGAAAGCTACAATGATTACTGAGCAACGCAGTGGTTTAATTATTGGGGTTTTGGGTTTTTGATCCTCCACATCAACCAGGTACGGAAGGAGAGTGTGCTCGGAAGTGGTCTGCCACTGATTTGAACTTGGGAACTTCCCGAGCCCGGCGCTGAAACATACGTTCTTAAGTGTTTTATATACATAAAAAGGTAAAATATATACTATATACTAAGACAAACATTTGACTAACTGACACTAAATAATACTGGATGTACTTGTTCCGACTTACATAGTAAGAGAACTTCTGTCTTTTTTTTGATCCCGATCCATGGTAACCTATGCACATCCTCCCGTACACTTTAAATCATCTCTAGATTACTTATAATACCTAATACAATGTAAATGCTATGTAAAATAGTTGCATTGTTTAGGGAATAATGACAAGAAACATAAAGTCTGTAATGCTTGAACAACAAGTGCTGGAAGAGCACTTCCGAGTTTTCGCGATTCGCGGTTGGTTGAATTCGCGCATGCGGAACTCATGGATAAGGAGGGCTGACTGTACTTGATTTTCACATGACTTCTATGAGAGCAGATTCTTTTCCTTATCTCATATTTTTGGGGAGTGATTTGTGAATTCTGAAAGACAGAATTTCTGTATCTGAGCAGCCATGATGTAGGGGTCAGCTGTAGTTAGATTTGGGTAACTATCAACAAGGTGGAGTTTTTCCAGCTAAGGTCTGTGAAATTACACTTGCGGATTACAGCACAAGCAAATTCATGGATATGTGAATCCATTTTGTGGTGTGATTTTGACTACGAAATAGTAAAAGTCTGATCTTGATCTCCATTGAGTTGGTGGATCTTGATCGAGACACCATTATTCATCTCCATTCCATTCAACAAAAGCAAGATGCTGGGGGTGAGGCCGTGGTGGCACATTTGGAGAGAAACAAAACAGGCAGCCTTCATTTTAAAACATCCTTCTAGTATCGCTTCACCAAAACAAATTCAATTACAAATGCTAACAGATTTCTTTTTAGAAAGGTGGGAGAGAGGAAGATAGTGAGAAGGATGATTGTAACCAATCCTGTATTCTGTGACACACACAAAATGCTGGTGGAACGCAGCAGGCCAGGCAGCATCTATAGGGAGAAACGCTGTCGACATTTCGGGGACAGTGCTTCTCCCTATAGATGCTGCCTGGCCTGCTGCATTCCACCAGCATTTTGTGTGTGTTGCTTGAATTTTCAGCATCTGCAGATTTCTTCGTGTTTGCCTGTATTCTGTGCATGTAAATTCTCTAATACCTGACAACAGATTTCAATTATGGATAAGAATCATTGCTCAAATCTTACTCCACTGTACAGTCCAACTTTTACCTCAGTTAGCTATTTTACCACATGTCACAAGTGTCACCGATCCAACAGGCAATGCAGAAAGCGTACCTTAAGGAACAGGAGGAATGGAGCACTCAGCCCAGCCCAGGACTAATCTCCTCTTTGCAAGTTCTTAATAATATCCCTGAACTCAGAATTAAATCTGGCCAAATAAATGGCCAACTGGCTTTCAAATCAAATAAATATGTTTCTAAGACAGATGTCCAAAGCCACACAAGAGCATTATGCCTCCTTGATGTCCTCTATTCTCTTCAGACATTTGGGAGTTGTGGGGGAAACAGTTAAAGTCAGGATGTCATGAGGCCCAATATTGTGCAGGGGCTTCACACTACTAAGAGACTTGTAGTGCTGATGTTACGTAACTTTGCAATAGATCAATGAAGCTACTCAAGAATGCACCCTATATCTAACATGTTGCATAGATCTGCAATCTAAGCTGAAGTAAACCTCTTGCCATGTATCTTCTTTCATTACGTGAACAGAACTCAGTTCAATGGACCTTGTCAGTTTGTTGGCTAACGTAGGAGCTCTTGTATAGCCAGTGTTCCTGCAAGATAATAAAGCCACCTATTTCATTCTGATGTAAGTAGAAGTATTTGTACTCTATTAGTGCTGCTGAGTGATCTAAGGCACTGGATTAAGGCTCCAGCCTCCAAGGTGGAGAGGCTTCGAATCCCACTACTGCCACCAGCTTGTATCTGTTCTTTCTAGGGCACCACAGTAGCGCTGCGGTTAGCACGACATTATTACAGCTCCAGGCATCAGAGCTCAAAGTTCAATTCAAGGGAGATCTGTAAGGGGTTGTACATCCTTCCCGTGGAATGTGTGGGTCTTCTCCGGGTGCCCTGGTTTCCTCCCACTGTCCAAAGACACACTGGGTAGGTAAAATGGTTATTGTAAATTGTCCTGTGATTAGGTTAGGGTTAAATTAGGGTTGTCAGGTATACAGAGTGGTGTGACCCAAAGGGCAGTATCTCTAAAATAAAAAATAAAATGAATAAACTCTTTTTGGGCTTCCAGCCAGGTTCAGGTATCGATTACAACCGACATTTCGATGACAGACACTGCCGTCCCAACGGGGTAAAAATACCATTGGACTAGACAAGCCCAGGCATCATTGCTGACGAAGCTGGCAGAGTTTGTCATCGAAATGTTGGTATACCCACTGAAAGCCCGAGAAGAGCTTATTTGTCATATTTGCCAGGAAAACACTAGATCCTTTTACAAAAAATAAAATATTTGCAGCTTCGACTTATTTTCTCCTCATATAGGTAATCAAAAGAATATTCTAACTATTGTTTAGCAGACGCTGTTAAGATCTGCTAAAAGGAGACATGACCCACACATGAAGTCATTTACCTATTTAATGACCCAGCATGTCCGGCCTACTGATCCGCACCAACTAGCAACCCAGCAATTTAACCCTAGCCTAATCACAGGACAACTTACAATGATCAATTAACCTGCTAACCAGTACATCTTTAGACTGTGGGAAGATGCTGCAAATGAACTCTGTTGCTCTGACTTGAAACAGCATCACACTATCCACTAAGCTACCTTGGCACCCCACTGCAATAGTTGATTTGAAATATTCAAGCCTAATGTTAGCCACAGATGTAAAGTTTTTCCGTGAAGACTGGGACTCAGTGCCATTTTGACCACTTTAATTTAAATTCAGACAAACCGAACAAGTCTGAGTTGTAAATACATCTCACTTATGTGAAAATGAAATAGATTGATTTATTATGTTGCAGGACACCTGCTATACAATGACTCCTATTTTGGCCAACAAACTGACAAGGTCTATTGTAATGGAAACTAAACTGCATTGCCATGATCCCTTCATGGAATGAGTGCAGTACATGCATTTACTTTTTAAAACAAAGTGGTTATGTTCTACATCAAACCAGAGTTCTGCTTGAAACCACTGACAAGAGAGCACAGCCACATAAACAGCGAACAAATTAACCTTTCAGTTCAGCAGTGTCATGTTTGTTGTGTTTAAGTCACTCGATAAACATCGGAGACAAATTACTGCCTTAGCCATTTATAATTCATAACTTTTGGCAATTGATTTAAGACTGCAATACTCTGCTTGATGGCAGGTAACACACCTGCTTATTCCAAGTAAGATTCAATGGAAAGATATATAAAAATCACCTCCCTATTAAAAGCTCTCTTCTAACAATGCTTGCTCCTTTACAATACAGGTCTCCTTCACCTCCTCATAACTAACAGTTTCAGGATGAACATTATTGTACTGCACATCATGGAAATATTTATAAAACCTGTCCATTGACGAATCACAGGCTTTCCACTTTATCCAGCTCAATACACTGGAATATTTCCACTGTGACAGTGTATAACTGAATAGTAAACAAAGAGCTTTTCAACGTCTTTTAAAAACCAACTTATTCACTTTTTGTAGTTAAGAAGTTAATGAATGTAAGGTTATTAATGAGCCATAATGTGAACATGTAGGTTTTATGTTACCTGTGTAATTCAATAGGAATATTAACATTCCGACTGAGTTATTTCTGGTACTGAATCAATAATCAGAAGCACAAACATGAGCACACTGGCTACAATAAATTACCATCTGCTGTCATAACACAATTTACAGTAGTTGACTGTGTTTGAGGACAACATTGGAACAGGCTCTGACCGAATAGTTCCATCCGCAAAACTGTCACTTGTGCATTAATTCTGAAGCTCAGAGAGATTCTGGTCAGCTAACCCCTTGGAGAAAAAGCCACTGTCTTCAGACAAAAAGAGGAAAACACAAGAAAGAACATTTGGATGTGGGTTTAGAAATTAAAGTGCAATTTTCAGAGACCCCAGATCCAGAGAGAAAGACTTCTAATGCAGGTGAAACAAACAATATTAATTTAATGTGTGTGTAAGTTTGAGGCAGTGACTGAATTTAAAATAAGAAGAAAAACAGGATAAAGACAAGAGATTCAGCAGATGCTTGGAAATCTAGAGCAACACACAAAATGCTGGAGTAACTCAGCAGGTGGGGGGAAATAAATGGTCGATGTTTCAGGCTGAGACCTTTCATGAGGACTGGAAAGGAAAACAATAGAAGGTTTTTCACCTTTCTATCCAGTCTGGACGAAGGGCCTCAGCACAAAACGTTGACTGTTTATTCATTTCCATAAATACTACCGGATCTGCTGAGTTCCTCTAGCATTTTGTGTGTTTTACTCATAATAACAGGAATTTATTTTTTCAAGACCATACCAAAATAATTTTAACAAGCACCATGTGCCCCCCATCTTGATTGGGGCATCTCTGTCAATACTGTCTTCTGTGCTAAAGGCTGCATAAGCAACCACACCAGATGTCTCGAGTTATAATCAAATATCACAGAGAAAATAAATCTACATCTGCATTTGTGCCTCATCTTAGATTACTTTTTGACTCATGCCCCCAAGGCAAATTTCCTCCAGAAATTACCCACCTACTGTTCCCCTCACAGCCTCAGTCGTGGAAGGTCAAGACAAAGTGAAGTACTGCCACAGAAAAAGATTCAACATCTGTAGCTATCCAGGCTTCTCAGTACCAACGTGGCATTTTCTGTCACGAGCATCTTTAACCACCATAGTACAGCTCAGGGTGTCAGAGTTCGGAGTTCAATTCTGATGTCATCTATAGGGTGTCTACATCCTCCCTGTGGAGTGCCTGCCTTTTCTCCGGCTGCTCTGGTTTCCGCCCATGGTCAGAGATGTACCAGTTAGTAAGTGAGTTGGTGATTGCATGTTGTCCTGTGATTAGGCTAGGGTTATATCGGGGGTTATATCCGGTGTTATATCAGGGTTTATATCAGGGGTTATTTCAGGGTTTATATCGGGGGTTATATTGGAGTTTATAGCGGGGTTTATATCGGAGTTTATAGCGGGGTTTATATCAGGGGTTATTTCAGGGTTTATATCAGGGGTTATTTCAGGGTTTATATCGGGGGTTATATTGGAGTTTATAGCGGGGTTTATATCAGAGTTTATAGCAGGGTTTATATCAGGGGTTATTTCAGGGTTTATATCGGGGGTTATATTGGAGTTTATAGTGGGGTTTATATCGGAGTTTATAGTGGGGTTTATATCGGAGTTTATAGCGGGGTTTATATCAGGGTTATTTCAGGGTTTATATCGGGGGTTATATCCGGTGTTTATATCAGGGGTTATTTCAGGGTTTATATC
Organism: Hemitrygon akajei; assembly: GCF_048418815.1. Taxonomy (NCBI): domain Eukaryota; kingdom Metazoa; phylum Chordata; class Chondrichthyes; order Myliobatiformes; family Dasyatidae; genus Hemitrygon; species Hemitrygon akajei. The sequence goes on from NC_133146.1 coordinate 63,278,501, forward strand.
GGGGGTTATATTGGAGTTTATAGCGGGGTTTATATCAGGGGTTATTTCAGGGTTTATATCGGGGGTTATATTGGAGTTTATAGTGGGGTTTATATCGGAGTTTATAGCGGGGTTTATATCAGGGGTTATTTCAGGGTTTATGTCAGGGTTTTATCGGGGCTTGCCGGCGGTGCAGCTTGAAGAACCAGAAGGGCTTGTTCTGTGCTATATGCAAGTAAGTAAATAAATAAATAGAAAGCAAGTGTAACTAATGATAGAAAGCAGCAACAGATTCACTGAAGGCTTAGCAAAGTGTATCATAATCTACATATTTTGTGATTTACATTTTTGGGAATTATTTTTCAAGAAACACCAGCATAGCCACATTTCTTGTTCATCGTGAGTGCTGGACAGTGATTGGATGGTGAGTGCAAGTCAGTGATTGGTGAGTGCTGGACAGATTTTACAACTGATGATTTGCAAGACTAAGGTCATGGAATGTTTCAATATTTATAGCAAGATTACAATTATTTGTCAGGAAGAGAACCAATCTCTTCCTAACATAAGTGAATTCATTGAATTTTAACCCTACAACAAGACTGATGATGTGCTTCTCAGCAATGATGCTTACAAGACAGAAATGACTACTTTATCAATGGTCTGTTTCAACCATCATTGGTACATCTGTGCTTAAAAAGAAACCAGTGTTCAAAATTGACAACTCTGTATTCTTCCTTCATAGACCTGTTTATCATTTCATATTTCAATATAAACTTTTATGTGGAAATCCACAAGATAAAAGGAGGCACTGTTCATTTAAAAACCAACCTTCTGCAGACTCATTCTCAAGGGACCTTAAGCATACCTGTCTAAGTAACTGTTTTTGCAAATAATGAGACATAATACAGTACCTCCAAAAAAAAGTATCAACTACCTCAAAGAAATACATAGGTTACAGCGCAGAATATCGTTTATTAAATATACAGCAACAGAAACAAAGTTTTGGAAGCCAACAATTGTATGAAATGACAAAGACAAAATCCTCATACCATCCTCATCCCTGCAGCAGATGGATTACAAATCGTAACTGATCCAGTTTGAAAAAGTATGTACAATACAATAAAAGAAAGTTAATTTTATTGAAGTGAGGGAAAAATCTATTTTCCTTATTTTATATTACTACCTATTGTGTATTTAATATTTCAGTAACATTTGAGTAATATTGTAAATATATTGTTTGATTAAGCAATCTTTGTTTTTACATAATGCATTGTGGGTTATATGTAAAAGTAGGTAAATAGCATACCTCAGCACGCCATCACGTGATATGTGTGCCCCTCGCTTAAAGTTAAAAAAACAAGGTTCGACTCCCTTATTTTCTTTTCAATTCGTTTTCACGTTTTGGAGTTACAAAACATAACACCACTGTTGGGATTTCTACAGAATTTTTCTCCGAAACCGCAACTAGAACTGAGGAGGAACAGCGTGGTGCATCTGTGGAATTCATTACTGCAGACACTGTGGAGGCCAAGTCAGTGGGTATACAGGTTGATAGATTCTTGATTAGTCAGGTCATGAAGGGATACGGGAAAAGGTAGGAGATTGGGGCTGAAAGTGAAATTGGATCAGCTATGATGACATGGTTGCGCAGACTCGATGGACCAAATGGCCTAATTCTGCTCCTATATCATGATCTTATATCCAACACAATTATTTTCCCCTTGTACTGATGTTAATAACTTCTCTTCTAACTTATTCATATTACTAAGTTTGCAAATGGCTCAAACGGTTACCAGGTATGGGAATGACATAAAATGGGTAGTGCAGTGGAGAGTGAGAAGAATGCCCAAGGCCACAGTCATCAGATGGCAAGACACAGGAAGATAGGACATGCTCAGTGAATGGTGAGGCACAAAGGAATGTTGATGAACAGAGATCTAGAGATCTACTTCCATGCTATCCTGAAAATGACAACAGAAGTCATTTGGGTGGTAAGTGTGACCCAGAGACTGGAACACAGAATATAATTGCAACTTTCCAAAACACTGGTTCAGCCACATTTGGAATGAGCAGTTTCAGATGCCAGGCCATAGGAGAATGTGGTTGCTCTGGAGTATGCTCACCAGGATGTTTCCTGGGAAGGCCTTTATTTAAGGGGAAAAGATTGGATATGTTGGGGGGAATGACACGCAGGGTCCACTTTATCTTGTACCTCCTGTACCTAATAAAGTGGCCAGTGAGTGTACAATCATGGTCTTCTCCTGCTGTGGCCCATCCACTTCCTCAACTCACCCTCATCCCTGCTTCACATTGTAAATGTATGGATCAAGTTTGAAAATGTATGTACAGTCGGCCCTCCTTATCTGTGGATTCCGCATGCGTGGATCAGGAAAACCTGGAAGTTCTCTCTCCAGCATTCGTTGTTTGAGCATGTACAGACTATTTTTTCCTGTCATTATTCCCTAAACAATACAGTGTAACAACTATTTACATAGAATTTACATTGCATTAGGTATTATAAGTAATCTAGAGATGATTTAAAAGTACAGGCAGTCCCTGGGTCATGAATGAGTTCTGTTCCTGAGTCCGTCTTTAAGTCGGATTTGAAGTCAGAACAGGTATTATTTAGCGTCAGTTAGTAAAACATTTTTCTTAGTATATAGTATATATTTTACCTTTCTCTGCATATAAAACTTAAGAAACATATGTATTTCAATAATTAAACTATGCATTGCTTAGTAATAATTGTAGCTTTCATCAGGGCAGGGCCTTTCACATGCTCCATTAAAATTGTCCTGATCGTTGACCGCTTTTCCAATGACCGATGGCGTTTCACCTCTTTCTGATCGCTTTATTACTTCCACCTTATTTTCAATCGTGATTGTGATTATTTTCGTGAACAGAAACATTGCGGATTCAGAGCTGCGCCAGGTCCTATTGACCACTGCACTGAGACAGGTTAAATAAAGTCCGGGGTTCTGCTGGGTCCTAAAGACCACTGCACTGAGACAGGTTAAATAAAGTCCAGGGTTCCGCTGGGTCCTAAAGACCACCGCACTGAGACAGGTTAAATAAGGGACTTGAGCATCCGTGATTTTTGGTATCCACGGGGGGGGGGGTCCGGGAACCAATCCCCGGCAGATAAGGAGGGCCGACTGTACTCCAATGTGCTCTTTACATTCAGAGATGCTCTTCTGCACACTGTTTTAATGCATGGGTATTTGAGTTCCTGTCTCCTTCCTGTCCGTTTGAACTAGAAAGGTCATTCTCCTCTGACCTCTCTCATTAACAAGTTTTTGTTGTTCACAGAACTGCCACTCACTCGATGCTTTTTGTTTTTCGCACCATTCTTTGTAAACTCTAGAGACTGCTATGTGTGAAAATTCCTTCTGATTCCGAGATACTCAAACCACCCTGACTGGCACCAACAACCATTCCATGGTCTGAGTCCCTTAGATCGCATTCCCTCCCCATTATGTTTGTTTTGAACAACAACTGAACCTCTTGACCATGTCTGCATGAGAGGAATGAGTTTTAAAGTAATCAAAAGGATGAAAATCTTTTTTTTTGTCCCACAGAGCGTGGTTTGATTATTGGAAATCTGCTGCTAGAGGAGATGGTAGAATCAGATAGAAATACTATATTTAATACTGTATTTAAAAGGCATTTGGAACAGGGGTTCCCAACCTGGGGTCCATGGACCCCATGATTAATGGCATTGGGCTATGGCATGAAATAGGTTGGGAACCCCTAATTTAGACTAACACTAAATAGGAAAGGCACAAAAAGATATGATCCTTATGCAGAGAAATTAGATTAATGCAGTCAAAACAGTGGACAGGGACCAATTGGGCTGAAGAACCTATTTCCATTCCGTGATATGATGGCTATAACTCATTCTCACCCAACAGCTCAGCTCTCTAAGCCACTGATTCTTCTTTTCCAACTCTACTATTGAATTAGCACAAAATTTTATCTCTTCAAATATTTGGCATGTCATCTAAAACCTTTGACAGACTGCTTTAGCTGTGAGATGGGGAGTATCTTGAGTAGTTGCAATATACTCCTGGTATGGAAACACCAGTGCTCTTGAACGGAAGAGCCTACAAAAAGTAGTGGATACAGCCCATGCCATCACGGTTAAAGCCCTCCCCACCATGCAGCACATTTACATGGAGCACTATCGCAGGAAAGAAGCATCTATCTTCACGGGCCCCCACCATCCAGTCCATGTTCTCTTCTCACTACTGTCATCAGGAAGAAAGTACAGGAGCCTCAGGATCCCCACCACCAGGTTCAGAAACAGTTATTACCTCTCAACCATCAGGCTCTTGAACCAGATTCAATCATTTCACTCACCCCATCACTGATTGCACCCACAACCTATGGACTCACTTTCAAGGACTCTTCACCTCATGTTCTTGATACTTTAATTAATTAATTATTCTCTTTCTTTTTGTATTTGCACAGTTTGTTGTCTTTTGCTCACAGGTTGAATGCCCAAGTTGGTGTGATCTTTCATTGATTCTATTATGGTTTTATTGAGTATGCCTGCAAGAAAATTAATCTCAGGGTTGCAGTTGGTGAAATATATGTACTTTGATAATAAATTTACTTTAAACTTTGCTTCCCAAGCTGCTGAGAATTTATAACCCTGGGTATTTATATTACCAAAATCTTCTCTCCCACATGAAGTGTATTGCATTTGGGATTGTCAATAAACCAAAAAAAACTGGTAAACAAGAGGACCAAGCAGATTATCAACTGTATAATTATCAATTTGATGCAATAATGATATTTTTAGCTAAATATGGACGGTGGTCTGGGCTTAAGAAGAAGAGAAGTAAGGCCAATATTTACTGTTTAAATGAGTGAGTTTTTTCATGAAACTAAATTTGTAGAAGAATGAATTTGCTAGTTTTCACTATAAAAATATCACCGTCATATGCTCTCACCTCCAATTGCAATGAGGCGATCCCCCTTCTGGAGGTCAGCAGCTGCAGCTGGTGAGTTTGGGGTCACGGTTTCCACGGTCACGTGAACCGCATCTCCATCATTTCCCTGGATTTGGCGGAAAGTCAGTCCAACACTTTGTGAATTTCCCTTAATTAGTTCAACCTGATTGAAAGAGAAAAAATAATTATATTCAAACAAGATAACTGGAGATCTGAATTTAAAAAGCACATTCAGCAATAAATTGCAGAAATTGCCACTGAGACGATGAGCTGTTTAGAAAACATGGGAAGACAGGAGAGTATTTAGGAAGCCATGTAGGTTTACAATTTTGAAAAAACAGGTACAAAACAGTCATCCAGCATCATGGACTCCCACCAACCAGGCCAAGCTCCCTTCCCAACTTCCATACACAATCTCAGGCTGATTAAGTCGCCTAAATAATATTGGCTTTTTGTATGATGCATGGCTCCGGGGTTGTACCTCCAATGGGTTTCTTTTTTTCCCTCATTTTTCTTGCTTAGTAGGGTTTTTTTTTAAATCACAAAAATTTTCAATCCTTAAGATAATTTCTTCTTTTATGAGGCATTGTAAGTGTTGTTACTTCGATGTACTTGTGCTATTTTTGAATAATAATAAGATTTGAAAAGAATAATATTGGATCCAGGCCACACTCTCTTCCTACTTCTGCCATCACACAGACAGACTGACAGACATACTTTATTGATCCCGAGGGAAACTGGGTTTTGTTACAGTCGCACCAACCAAGAATAGTGTAGAAATATAGCAATATAAAACCATAAATAATTAAAAGAAATCATCAAAAGAAGCTTTAGGTCCTACACCATTGGGTTCAGGAACAGTTGTTACCTTCAAACATCAGGCTCCTGAACTGGCGTGGATAACTTCATTCACCTCAGCTCTGAACTGATTCTACAACCTTTGGACTCACTTTCAGGGACTTAAAATATTATCTATTTATAATATTCAATATTATTTATTTTTTTTGTATTTGCAGTTTGCCTTCTTTTGTACAATAGTTGCTTGTCAGTCTTTCTGTGTAGTTTTTCACTGATTCTATTGTGTTTCTTGGTACTAATGTGAATTTCTGCAAGAAAATGAATCCAGCGTAGTATATAGTGACATATATATACTTCAATAAAACATTTACTTCAAACTTTTGAAGTTTGATCAGTCATATCAAATTTCAAGTTATGAAGGTTTCTCTTGAATGGAGTAAAGTGAATACCATTTAAAAAATTTAATTTAATAGAGATTTTAAATATGTTACAATTCAATTAAGTCATTTTCAGTTGGGAATATTAAGGGTGAAAGGCAGTCAACACATTGTAATTGTGCACAAATTGTAATATTTCATACCCATAACCTTAATCAGATGAATTGTATTTGTGGGTCTTTTCAGTGTAAACACAGCAATACATTAAGACACTGCCCCTCAGGAACCAACCACTAGTTTTGCAATGTTCCCAGTGCAGCACTGATCGTGTAAACTGTCCAGTTTTACACCAAAAGTGTGTTGGAATTACATTACCATCCAGCTGTGCAAAAACATGCTAAAAAGCTTTTAAAGGCAGGATTCCTAATATAATGTGATAATTAGTACACAGATAAAACTTTGCTAATATATTTTTAAAGAGTGCCCTTGGACATCAATATTCAGAGAATGGTTGTTAATAAAATAAATGCATTAATTTGGAGGAAGTTTGGTACTAATTGAATACACATTAAGTAATACCTAGAAACTAATTTAATAATGCATTTAAGTTTATCAAAGATTCGAAAGTTGTCTGGAATTAATATTCACCAGTTCAAGGAGCAGTGAAGGATAGGATTAAATTTCCAGACTCTATATTAAAGACAAATTATTTTACGGAAACATGGTACAAAATTACGACAATAATCTGTTTAGAGAACACAGAAGAGTATTTTTAAAACTATGCAAGTTTATAGTTTTGGAGAAAACAAACTACAAAGTGAGAAACAGCTGAATTAAATTCCAGGTCATGAAGGAATTTCTTGAAACTAATAAAACATTTTCTGTTGCTTTTCTTGATTAATTTAACTAACAGAAATTTTAAACAATGTTCCATTTCAATGAGGAATATCAAAGAGAGTGAGGCATGTGAACAGTTCCGAATTAAATGCAAGTTGTAAATATGTTTAACTGGATCCAAGGAATTAAATGTATGAACCTTCCCAGTCAAAATTTCAGTATAAATGCAGCAACCATTGAGAAACTTCTGCCTCCCCGCACAATATTCAAATACTATTAACCACATTAGGTGAAAATTGAGCATACATCCTTAACATAAAAAACTGAGGGTTTTTTTTACCCAAAAAAAAATTTGATAAATGATTTCTACAATGGGAGAAGTATAGTTATTAAAAATGTTAATCCATGTACATGTAGGAAGGCTTTGGAAGAAGAAAATTATATATGCACAATATAATTGATTCTAAATGATTGTGCCTTGGTAATTACTTATGTAGGTAAACACACTTTAACCATACATTGCCAGTGATAATAACAGACACAAAAGAGCAAAAGTTTGATCCTGAGAATCAAAAGAAATTAATGTTTCATTAGCACATCAAAAAACCTACAGAGTTGCGACTATATCTTTGAAAAATCCTTTCTTGTTGCAGATCTACTCAAAAATATCCTGATTACAAGTGTCAAGAGATTTTAGAACTTTTTTTCATAAACTGTAAAAGGTTAGGCTACTGTTTTTTGGCTAACATTCCCCCATTCCTTAAAAGTAATATAACATGTATCCAATAGAATGTGGGACAATGGAAAGGAAATTTACATATTGGCATACTGGTAATCAGAAATGATCTACAACTTTAAACCCCCAATTTAACCCAAGCCCTATCTACAATGGCCAATTAACCTACCAACTAGTACATCTTTGGACTGTAGGAGGAAACTTGTGCACCCAGAGGAAACCCACGAGTACAAACTCCTTACAGACGGCAGGGCAGGTCACTGGTACTGTAAAACATTGTGCTACCATGTTGCCCCACGCTGAGGAGGTATCTCAATGAAAAGGGACCAACAATAAAATAAGGAACAGGGGAAATGAGAAACCAAAGCACCAATTAAGAAAAAGCATCGATGCAAAATCAAACAACTATGAACTTTATTTATAAAACATCCAAGTCATTTCATAATAATGACACAAAGTCAAATAATAGAATACTAAGATACAATTCATTGACGAAGATGGCTGTGGAGGCCAAAAAATTAAAGCAGACATTGATTGGTTCTTGATTAGTCAGGGTGTGAAAGGTCACAGGGAGAAGGTGGGAGAATGGGGTTGAAAAGGATAATAAATCAGCCATGATGGAATGGCAGAGCTGACTCAATGGAACAAGTGCCCTAACTCTGCTTCTATATCTTCTAGTCTTAAAGGGAAATTTCAGATGACCAAAAACCTAAACAGACCTTAAGGAAATCCTTACAGGTAGTTAAAAGGTGAATATGTTGGTGAAAGAATGTTTGCCAATACTCCATCAGTGAAAGATGGGGATACGCAAGGGCAACAGAGGATTTCACAGAAAGGGAGGGAAGAGATTATCAGAAAGCAAGCCAGAAAATCTGAAGTAGAATACAAAAATTTGCATGACTGGTAGACGAGTAAAATCTGCAAAACTGATTGAGTGGGATTTGAATCAAATTAGAATGCACACAGCAAAGTCTTAGATGACCTTAGAGGTGTTGAACATGAGAAGGAAAACACCTGAGTTTAAGCTAGAGGCGACAATGACATTTACAACGGTTTCAGGATCAGATCATCTACGGTAGAAATAGAGATGGGATCTGGTAGTCTTGACACAGTTATACAGCTACAAAATCAGGCAAAAGCAATACCAAATTTGCAAGTAGAGGAGAGGGATTAAGTCCGTGTTTTAGAGGTAGATCTATGTTGACTAAGGACAATGATCTTGCTTCATGTATCTACTTTAGATAGTACTAGAATTAGATATCAGACAAGCAGCTTTAATTAAGAGACATGGTGGACTTAACAGAATTGAACAACAGGGTGCTGTCACCATTTCTCAAGAAACTGATATTTTTGTATGACAATACTGAGGCCATCAATGAAGATAACAGATCTGAAGATAGATTCTTGAAGCACATCATGGGCAGTGGTGTAAGAAAATGAAGAGGAGAGTTTGTGGATGATTCTTCAGAACACAACAGGATAGATGAGACATCAAACACACCCAACTGAAGGGATGCACTGAGGATACTATAGACCATAATAAGACCATAAGACGTAGGAGTAAAATTAAGCCATAAGGCCCTTTGAGTCTGCTCCCCCATTTAAGAATGGCTGAACTTTCTTTTCCCTCCTCAACCCAACTCCCTGGCCTTCTCCCCATAACCTTTGATGTCATGTCCAATCAAGAACCTATCAATCTCTGCCTTAAATACACCCAACGACCTGGTCTCCACAGCTGCCTGTGGTAATGAGTTCCACAAATTCACCACCACTCTCTGGCTAAAGAAATCTCTCCATGTCTCTGTTTTAAATGGATGCCCCCCTATCTTAAGGCTGTGCCATCCTGTCCTAGAAAACATAGAAAATAGGTGGAGTAGGCCATTTGGCCCTTCGAGCCTGCACCGCCATTCAGTATGATCATGGCTGATCATCCAATTCAGAACCCTGTACCTGCTTTCTCTCCATACCCCCTGATCCCTTTAGCCACAAAGGCCATATCTAACTTCCTCTTAAATATAGCCAATGAACCGGCCTCAACTGTTTCCTGTGGCAGAGAATTCCACAAATTCACCACTCACTGTGTGAAGAAGTTTTTCCTCATCTCGGTCCTAAAAGTCTTCCCCCTTATCCTTAAACTGTGACCCCTCGTTCTGGACCTCCCCAACATCGGGAACAATCCTCCTGCATCTAGCCTGTCCAATCCCTTTAGAATTTTATACGTTTCAATAAGATCCCCCCTCAATCTTCTAAATTCCAGTGAGTATAAGCCTAGTCTATCCAGTCTTTCTTCATATGAAAGTCCTGCCATCCCAGGAATCAATCTGGTGAACCTTCTTTGTACTCCCTCTATGGCAAGAATGTCTTTCCTCAGATTAGGGGACCAAAACTGCACACAATACTCTAGGTGCGGTCTCACCAAGGCCTTATACAACTGCAGTAGAACCTCCCTGCTCCTGTACTCAAATCCTTTTGCTATGAATGTCAACATACCATTTGCCTTTTTCACCGCCTGCTGTACCTGCATGCCCACCTTCAATGACTGGTGTACAATGACACCCAGGTCTCGTTGCATCTCCCCTTTTCCTAATCGGCCACCTTTCAGATAATAAGCTGTTTTCCTGTTCTTGCAACCAAAGTGGATAACCTCACATTTATCCACATTAAATTGCATCTGCCATGAATTTGCCCACTCACCTAACCTATCCAAGTCACCCTGCATCCTCTTAGCATCCTCCTCACAGCTAACACTGCCACCTAGCTTCATGTCATCTGCAAACTTGGAGATGCTGCATTTAATACCCTCGTCTAAATCATTAATATATATTGTAAACAACTGGGGTCCCAGCACTGAGCCTTGCGGTACCCCACTAGTCACTGCCTGCCATTCTGAAAAGGTCCCGTTTACTCCCACTCTTTGCTTCCTGTCTGCCAACCAATTCTCTATCCACATCAATGCCATACCCCCAATACCGTGTGCTATAAGTTTGCACACTAATCTCCTGTGTGGGACCTTGTCAAAAGCCTTTTGAAAATCTAAATATACCACATCCACTGGCTCTCCCCTATCCACTCTACTAGTTACATCTTCAAAAAATTCTGTAAGATTCGTCAGACATGATTTTCCTTTCACAAATCCATGCTGACTTTGTCCAATGATTTCACCTCTTTCCAAATGTGCTGTTATCACATCTTTGATAACCGACTCTAGCATTTTCCCCACCACCGATGTCAGACTTACCAGTCTATAATTCCCCGGTATTTCTCTCCCTCCTTTTTTAAAAAGTGGGGTTACATTAGCCACCCTCCAATCCTCAGGAACTAATCCAGAATCTAAGGAGTTTTGAAAAATTATCACTAAAGCATCCACTATTTCTTGGGCTACTTCCTTAAGCACTCTGGGATGCAGACCATCTGGCCCTGGGGATTTATCTGCCTTTAATCTCTTCAATTTACCTAATGCCACTTCCCTACTAACATGTATTTCCCTCAGTTCCTCCATCTCACTAGACCCTCAGTCCCCTACAATTTCTAGAAGATTATTTATGTCCTCCTTAGTGAAGACAGAACCAAAGTAGTTATTTAATTGGTCTGCCATGTCCTTGTTCCCTATGATCAATTCACCTGTTTCTGACTGTAAGGGACCTACATTTGTCTTGACCAATCTTTTTCTTTTCACATATCTATAAAAGCTTTTACAGTCAGTTTTTATGTTCCCTGCCAGCTTTCTCTCATAATCTTTTTTTCCCTTTCCTAATTAAGCCCTTTGTCCTCCTCTGCTGGACTCTGAATTTCTCCCAGTCTTCAGGTGTGCCGCTTTTTCTGGCTAATTTATATGTTTCTTCTTTGGACTTGATACTATCCCTAATTTCCCTTGTCAGCCATGGGTGCACTACCTTCCCTGGTTTATTCTTTTGCCAAACTGGGATGAACAATTGTTGTAGTTCATCCATGCGATCTTTAAATGCTTGCCATTGCATATCCACTGTCAACCATTTAAGTATCATTTGCCAGTCTATCTTAGCTAATTCACGTCTCATACCTTCAAAGTTACCCTTCTTTAAGTTCAGAACCTTTGTTTCTGAATTAACTATGTCACTGTCCATCTTAATGAAGAATTCCACCATATTATGGTCACTCTTACCCAAGGGGCCTCGCATGACAAGATTGCTAACTAACCCTTCCTCATTGCTCAATACCCAATCTAGAATGGCCTGCTCTCTAGTTGGTTCCTCGACATGTTGGTTCAGAAAACCATCCCGCATAAATTCCAAGAAATCCTCTTCCTCAGCACCCTTACCAATTTGGTTCACCCAATCTATATGTAGATTGAAGTCACCCATTATAACTACCGTACTGTTCCTTTATTGCACGCATTTCTAATTTCCTGTTTAATGCCATCCCCAACCTCACCACTACTGTTAGGTGGCCTGTACACAACTCCCACCAGCGTTTTCTGCCCCTTAGTGTTATGCAGCTCTACCCATATCGATTCCACATCCTCCAGGCTAATGTCCTTCCTTTCTATTGCGTTAATCTCCTCTCTAACCAGCAATGCTACCCTACCTCCTTTTCTTTCTGGTCTATCCCTCCTGAATATTGAATATCCCTGGATGTTGAGCTCCCATCCTTGGTCACCCTGGAGCCATGTCTCTGTGATCCCAACTATATCTTATTCATTAATAACTATCTGCACATTCAATTCATCCACCTTGTTACGAATGCTCCTCGCATTGACACACAAAGCCTTCAGGCTTGTTTTTACAACACTCTTAGCCCTTATGCAATTATGTTGAAAAGTGGCCCTTTTTGCTTTTTGCCCTGGATTTGCCTGCCTGCCACTTTTACTTTTCACCTTACTACTTTTTGCTTCTACCCTCATTTTACACCCCTCTGTCTCTCTGCACTTGTTCCCATCCCCCTGCCACATTAGTTTAAAGCCTCCTGAACAGTAGTAATAAACACTCCCTCTAGGACATTGGTTCCAGTCCAGCTCAGGTGCAGACCGTCCTGTTTGTACCGGTCCCACCTCCCCCAGAACTGGTTCCAATGCCCCAGAAATTTGTATCCCTCCCCCTGCACCATTTTTCAAGTCACGTATTCATCTGAAATATCCTCTTATTTCTACTCCGACTAGCACGTGGCACTGGTAGTAATCCAGAGATTATTACCTTTGTGGTCCTACTTTTTAGTTTATCTCCTATCTCCCTAAATTCACCTTGTAGGATCTCATCCCGTTTTTTACCTATATCGTTGGTACCTATGTGCACCACGACCACTGGTTGTTCACCCTCCCACTCCAAAATGTCCTGCAGCCGCTCAGAGACATCCTTGACCCTTGCACCAGGGAGGCAACATATCATCCTGGACTCTCGTTTGCGGCCGCAGAAACGCCTATCTATTCCCCTTACAATCGAATCCCCTATCACTATAGCTCTCCCACTCCTTTTCCTTCCCTCCTGTGCCGCAGAGCCACCCATGGTGCCATGAACTCGGCTGCTGCTGCCTTCCCCTGATGAGACATCTCCCCCAACAGTATCCAAAACAGTATATCTGTTTAGGAGGGAGATGACATCAGGGGACTCCTGCACTACCTGTCTACTGCTACGCTGTCTAGTGGCCACCCCTTCCCTTTCTGCCTGTGTAGCCTTTACCTGCGGTGTGGCCAACTCACTGAACGTGCTATTCACAACTTTCTCAGCATCGCGGATACTCCAGTATGAATCCAATCGCAGCTCCAGACACTCAATGCGGTCTGCCAGAAGCTGCAGCTGGACACACTTCCTGCACACGTAGTCGTCAGGGACACTGGAATTATCCCTGATTTCCCACATGCTGCAGGATGAACAAACCATGGGGCCGATCTCAGCTGCCATGACCTACCCAATACTTGCCTCAACTTTTGAAACTTTCTCCTTTGAAAGGAACTTACCCGGCCTTACCTCACTTGGAGTGAAGCTCATCCTCGGCCTCTGCTCGCCGAAGCCTCTCGAGACAAAGCCTTCCTACTCTGTCTCCCTCTACTCTGTCACCTGCTCCGTCTAACTGTTTTCTTTAAATACTCCTGCTGCCTCACGGTCCGACTTACACACGCTTGCGCAGTCGTGCCCCCGTTAAACTGCCAAAGAAACCAGACTCTCCCCACAATGGGAAACATCCTTTCCACATCTACTCGGTCTAGGCCTTTCAACATTCAAAAGATTTCAGTGGGATCCCCCCCCCCCCCCATCCTTCTAAATTCCAGCAAGCACAGACACAGAGCCATCAAACGTTCCTTGTATGATAACCCTTTCATTACTAGAATCATTCTTGTGAACTGCCTCTGGACCCTCTCCAATGCCAGCACATCTTTTCTAAGATGAAGGGCCCAAAACTGTTCACAGTACTCAAGGTGAGGCCTCGCCAGTGCCTTATAAAGCCTCAGCATCACATCCTTGCTCTTGTATTCTAGACCTCATGAAATGAATGCTAACATGGCATTTGCCTTCCTTACCACTGACTCAACCTGCAAGTTAACCTTCAGGGTGTTCTGCATAAGGACTTTCAAGTCCCTCTGCATCCTAGATTTTTGGATTTTCTCCCCACTTAGAAAACAGTCTGCACATTTATTTCTATTACCAAAGTGCATGCCCATCCTCCTAATCTGTCTAAGTCCTTCTGTGGCCTGTTTCCTCAACACTACCTGCCCCTCCGTCAATCTTTCTATCACTGGCAAACTTGGTAATAAAGCTATCCATTCCATCATCTAAATCATTTTTATGCAGCTTAAAAAGAAGTGGTCCCAATAACGACCCCTGCAGAACACCTCTAGTCACTGGCAGCCAACCAGAAAAGGATCCTTTTATTCCCACTCGCTGCCTCCTACCAATCAGCCAATGCTCTAACCATGTTAGTAACTTTCCTGTAATACCATGGGCTCTTAACTTTGTAAGTAGCCTCATGTGTGGCACCATGTTGAAGGCCTTCTGAAAGTCCAAATTTTCAACATCCACTGCATCCCCTTTATCTAAACTACTTGTAATCTCCTCAAAGATTTCCAACAGGTTTGTCAGGCAGGATTTTCCCTGAAGGAAACCATGCTGATTTTGTACTATCTTGTCCTGTGTCACCAAGTACTCCATAAACTCATCTTCATTCTCATTATGATAAGTAAATGGACAGCGAGCTTGGGGGATGAGGACTGATCATTCATCACTGCCTCCGGAATGCTAATAGGAAGGAATCAAGCAATGAAGTTCAAATTCAACTTTGAGTTTATTGTCATTAAACCATACATGAATACAGCCAAATGTAACAGGGTTCCTCTGGGCACAAAGTGCAAAACACTGAGCCAACAGTCCTACACAACATATAGCACATACAGTTATGATAGCAGAAGAAACATACAGTTACAAAAAATACATGATATAAGAAGTGATAATATAGCCCAAGTCCCTGAGTGTTATGGCCAATATATAGATGGTACAGGGAAGTTGTCCTGGAGCCATGTATCTGTAAGAACAAACCCGTAGCAGCCGTGGACAACACAATCCAGCTTGCCTACCACTGAGTGATCACTGGAGTGTCACCGTAGTGGAGAACACTAATATGTTGGGAACTGAAATCTGACTTAAGCAATTCAGATACAGAACACAGGAACAGATAACTCAACCGTTGCTTAAAAATTCATGTTACAGTTGGAGAGTGAGATTATCTACAGTTTGTAATGGAATATTCATTGAATGTTAACAAGAGTTTTACTGCAGAAAGTGAATCCCAGGGTGTGGAGCTCGCCCACCCCAATCATCGGAACAAGATGAAAGTGTTCAGTTTCAGAATAAAATTTATTCAGATGGCTTCTCTTCAATTGACATTTGATTCACTTCATCCAATGATGAATTTACTCAAAGCCCTAATGCAAAGCTACTGTCCGGAACGATTGGTACTTTAAAACAGTCGTGTACAGAGAGAGCATTGAACAAAGATTAATTACATAGTCAGGTAGGTAGTTAAAGAGCCAGGAAAAGGTGTAGCATCATGAATTTTGAGGCAGTTTAAAGTCAGGGACCAGAATTGGTTCAAAGGCAGAAAGGACCAGAATTGGTTCAAAGGCAGAAAGGACCAGAATTGGTTCAAAAGGCAGAAAGGACCAGTGTTTATGCAGGATGATTTACAGTGCGGAATAGGCCCTTTGAGCTGCACTATCCAGCAACCCCTGATTTAACCCTCGCCTAATCACGGGACAACTTACAATGACCAATTAACCTACTGACCAGTACGTCTTCAAGTGTGGGTGGAAACCAGTGCACCTGTAGAAAACCTACACGTTCCACAGAGAGGATGTATAAACTCCTTACAGAGGATGGCGGGTTTGAGCTGCCACCTCCTGAGCTGTAATAGTGCTGTGCTATTCGCTGCACTACCTTGGCATTCAAATATCTTCAAATTTATATAAAGATATGTGATTAACCAAGGCAAAATGAAAACTGGAGAGCTTGTGAAATTCACAGTAACAAAATGATTTAAATTTAAATGATTGTAATACACACTGAAAGAAAAGGAACAAGTTGCTGTTGAAAGCAAAGACTCCAAGAAAACAGTAGGAGTGGGAGTAGGCCACTTGACCGATCAAGTCAGCATTATCATTCAATATGGCCATGGCTGCTTTATGCCAATTGCCTTTTCTGTGCCAAGTTCTCAACCTTTGAATTTCCCAAATGGATGATCCGACAAAGGTGAGTGGCCCCTACTTGCCTCCATAATCAACAGGGATAACAGGACCTTTAGCTTGGGAATTTGCCACACAACAGCAGGTTTCTTCAGCCCGAGAAATCATTCTCAAAACATACCTATTCAGAGAACTTCCCATCTAAATCTTCTTAGTCACAGCCTGACAAACTGCTAAGCTTTTTCAGTTCTATACACCATGGACTACTTGAGAACAAGACCACAAATGATATCCATCACAAAATCTGCCAATGATATTTACAAGATGACTAGTATTAATAGGTGCCACTGAAATACGTTTAATCCAAAGAGTAACAAAGATATTTCATAAACACAAGAGATTCTGCAGATGCTGGAAATCCAGAGCAAACACACAAAATGCTAGAGGAACTCAGCAGGAATAAAGAGCTGACAGTTTGGGCTGAGAGCTGTAGTAAAAACATAATGCCACATGTCATTACAATGGCCTCTAAAGAACCGCATTCATTTTTAAATATTCCGGAGTACTGAAAGGGGACAGCTTGCCCCAATACTCAAGTATCAGTCTTTTCTGGCGTTAATTTATTTATTTAGAAAAATGGCGTGGAATAGGCCCTTCTGGCCCTTTGAGCCACAGCAGCCAGCAACCCTGATCATGGGTAAACAACTAACCTACTAACCTGTTCGCTTTTGGACAGAGGGAGGACACCAGAGCACCGGCGAAAATGCACATATTCCACAGGGAGAACGTACAGAGATGGCGTCAGAATTGAATTCCAAACTCCGATGGCCCTGGTTGTAATAGCATCGCGTTAACTGCTCACTACTGCGGAGCCTGTGTTTGTCCTGGAAACGTATTTTGTAGTGACATTAACTATATATTAACAACTAACAAGACTTGCAAGAGACAGAAACTTTTACTGTTTTTGTTTTTGCCCTTAATTGTGCACCAACTTAATCCAAAGGTCAAGAAAGTGTTACTGGCAAATTGCCACAATAGCTGGTGGCAACATGAACAACCATTTTCTTCCACTGAAGAAAAAGCTTTATGGATTAGATTAGTGGGGAATTGAAACTAAAGTGAGACAGAAAGGTATAATTAGCTTCAAGTTATTACTATTCTTTTGGAGATTGCTAGTGATGTGGAACAATTAATTGAGAGCTGCAAGATTTTCCCTTTAAGAAATACATGGAATCCCTTTGCACATCAGAATAGATATTGCTCAAATGAGAGTTTTAATCCAGGTTTAGCACCTAATGTTGAAAATGGTTAATTTTATTCTAACAAGCAAAATAAAAACTACAAATGGCCCAATGTTTACTATAAAACAGTTGCAAAAGAATGCATCATGATAAAACATTTACTTTGTTTACTTTGAGATTATTTCTTTATAAAGACAGTTATTTATAACAATGTTAGCATCGATCGATAGCAAATGGGATAATTCTCCACTACTAGGCTTTGAATAAATATTAATCTTGGATAATCTTGATTGTTAACACAAAAAAATGCATTTCACTGTTTTAATGTACATGTGATAAATAAACTTGAATCCTGAATCTTACATTAAATTTTGAAGTTTTGAAAATTGTGCTCATTATAATGAGAGATACATAGGCAGAGGGGTATGGATAATTTCCAGTATTATAATCACATTATGAACATTGATTTCTCTAAATTTGGGTAATTTCCCCAACCCCTTCTCCTTCTCATTTTTCCATTCCCCATTCTGGCTACCCTTTTGTCTCTTTGCTTCTTTTCACTGGCTATCGCCTTCCTCCGGTACTCTCCTTCCCTTTCTGGTATTGTCCACTCTCCTCTCCTATCAGATTGCCTCTTCAGCCCCGTACCTTTTCCACTGGAGCTTCATCCCTCCTCCCACACCCACTTACTGTTCCCCTCAGCAATCACCTTCTATTTTGCCCTCCTTCCCCTCCCTCCACCTTCTTATTCTGGCTTCTTCCTTGTTCCTTTCCAGTCCTGATACAGGTTCTCAAACCAAAATGTCAACTGCTTATTCGCTTCCATAGTTGCTGCCATCATCATTACGTGCAGTGTCCTCTGATGCAGGTGTTCATGGTCTCATGACTATTATTGTTCTTAGCAAATTTTTCTACAGAAGTGATTTTCCATTGCCTGCAAAAATGCTATCCCTTTCTCTCAATTCCTCCGCCTCTGCCGCATCTGCTCTCAGGATAAGGCCTTTCATTCTAGGACAAAGCAGATGTCTTCCTTTTTTAAAGAAAGGGGCTTCCCTTCGTCCACTATCAACTCTGCCCTCCATCGCATCTCCCGTATTTCACGCACCTGTCCTCACCACATCCCCCAGCCAGCCCACCAGGGATAGAGTCCCCCTGGTCCTCACCTATCACCCTACCAGCCTACAGATCCAACGTATAATCCTCCATAACTTCCGCCACCTCCTACAAGATCTCACCACCAGACACATCTTCCCCTCCCCCCACTCTCGGCTTTCCGCAGGGATCGCTCCCTACGCGACTCCCTTGTCCATTCATCCCCGCCATCCCTCCCCACCGACCTCCCTCCAGGCACTTATCCCTGCAAACGGAAGAAGTGCTACACCTACCCCCACACTTCTTCCCTCACCACCATCCCAGGCCCCCGACAGTCCTTTCAGGTGAGGCACCACTTGACCTGCGAGTCAGCTGGGGTGATAGACTGTATCCGGTGTTCCCGATGTGGCCATTTATACATTGGGGAGACTCGCCGCAGACTGGGAGACCGTTTTGCCGAACACCGGCGCTCAGTCCTCCAGCAATGGCGGGATCTCCCTGTGGCCACACACTTCAATTCTACAGACCGCTCCCACTCTGACATGTCTGTCCATGGCCTCCTCTACCGTTAAGATGAGGCCACACGCAGGTCGATGGAGCAATACCTTATCTCCCACCTAGGTAGCCTCCTACCTGCCAGCATGAACATTCAACTCACAGACCTCCGTTGATACCCCTGCCCCCCACCCTTACCCCCATCCCTATCTATAATTTTAGTCTGGTTCTCTTTCTCTCTCTTCCTCCCCCCTCACTATGATCTCCCCCCAGCTCTACCTTCCTCTTTTATTTCCCATAATTCTCCACCTTCCCCCAGCCCATTTCCCTTCAACCTATCACTTCCCAGCTCTCTACTTCATCCCTCCCCCCACTTCTTATCACCCCTCGACCATCCCATGTTACTTCACTCCTGATGAAGGGTTTCGGCCCTTCCATTGCTTTATGCTGGGCAGTGTCTTTACAACCATTGTCAATACTCTTCAGAGATTGCCTAGTGCCTGTGGTCTCATCAGCAGGACTTGCGATATGCACCAGTTGCTCAGACTGTTCCCATGCTTCACATGACCCTGATCGGGGGGCTAAGCAGGTGCTATTTGTGAGCTGTAGGCTAGCGGAGGAAAGGAGCACCCTACACTTCCTTTGTATCTCCACCTCACCACCCACTAGATAAAAAATTCTCTTGAAAAAATGTAGGCACAGTCACTTCAATTAGTCATCATTGGGAAGGTGTAATATATTTGGACTTTCTTTAAAAAAAAATTGGTCACACTTTCATCCATCTTTCGATCTTTAGAAAAGGGAACCAATTTATTGCTAGTTGAGCAGGATTGGTATGTATTATGATGCACATTTATGAAAGTATAGAGCATGGAAGCCAATTCACAGGTTAATGGGCAACTACATGGAATTGGAGGATTGTCTTCTAAGTAAAGGTTAGATGGACTGGACTGTATTCACTGGAGCCAAAAAGACTGAAAGGTCATTTTATTGAAACTTGTAATGTCCTGATGGGGTACTGAGAGAGTGGATGTGAAGAGGATGGTTCGTTGTGGGAGAATCTAAAACAGCAGGGGTGGGATCACCATTTAAAAATAAGTGGTCACCTGGTTGAAACAGATGCAAATTTTTTTTCATCCCAGGCACCATGAGCCTTTGGAAGTCTGAAGAAAAAAGTCTCTGAATATATTGTTTTGACAAGCTTATATAAAAGGTTCATGGATAAGAGGAGTTATGGTGACCATCAGAGCAGTCCTGATCTTAATAAATGGCAGAGGAAGCTTGAGAGGGACTGGCTTCTATGAATTATGATACAATTAATTCAGATTTTGTGATGAAATTAATTCAGATTAATGACTCAGATTTACGCAGACACAAACCTTCTTACATCAAAGTAATGTGGCTTAAGATATTTATTTATTTATTTTTAGAGATACAGCATGGACTAGGCTCTTCAAGCCACGTCACCTTGCAACCCCCAATCTCACTCTAGCCTAATCAGAGGGCAATTGACAGTGACCAAATAACCGGTTCGTCTTTGGACTGCGTGAGGAAGCCAGAGCACCCGGAGAAAACCTACATGGACCAGTTCAGACTCCTTACAGATAACGTCAGAACTGAACTCCAAACTCAATGTCCCGAGCTGCAATAGTGCTGTGTTCACTGCTATGATACTGTGGCAGTTTCCCAGCTACACTCCATCTCAACATTATCTTACAACAGCAGCCAGTTCCATACGTACACTAATGACATCCAGTCGTACCACACCAACAACTCTATGAATTACATGCATGATCCCATACCTCATCGTCTAAACCAGGGGTTCCCAACCTTTTTTATGCCATGGACCACTACCATTAAACAAAGGGTCTGTGGACCCCAGATTGGGACCACCTGCTTGGCAAGGTTATATAAAAGAAAAATAGAAAATTCTTCCCAAGAAATAGATAGGAAAGACTGAATCCGCTCTCTGTGATTCCTATGTCAACCCCTTTTCCCTAACCACTGTCTCCATCGCTCTCTGCAGCACTCGTCTGAAACTGAGAAATGCAAGGTGAGCTGGAGACTAAGGACAATGCAATTGGCCAAAATGACCCATTTCCAACTCCACAACAGAGCCCTCTCCTGCTCTGTATTAGCTGAACTGCTGCAGAAACCATCGTCTATGACTTTACCCTTTCTAAACGTGATGATAGCAACGAGCCTGGCTTGCCTCCCTCGTTCTACCCTTCCTAAAATTGTTCACTTGGACCAGGTCCTACTCATCATTGTGCCATGTCTGGGCGAGATAAAATGGTTCCAGATTAAGTAGCAGCAGCACTTTAAAGAAAAGATTTCTTTTTAAAGATTAGATTTATTTGTTACATGTACGTTGAAACATACAGTGAAATTGCATTATTTGCGTCAACAACCAACAGTGGGCAGCCTGCAAATGTTGCCATGGTTCTGGTGCCAACATAGCATGCCCACAACTTACTAACCGCAAGCTGTACACCTTTGGAATACGCTTGTAACCTGGAACACCTAGAGGAAATGCACAAGCTCAAGCAGAGCAGGTTCAAACTCCTTACAGAGAACAGTATGAATTCAACTACGCTTGCTGGCGTGTAAATGTTGCACCAACCACTACGCTACCATGCTGCCCCTTTCTTGTTTTCAAATCTGTCTGTGTTGCTGCACCTCGGCCCCTTGGAGACTTCTTCAGCTCTATGACACTGAGTTAGAAACACAGGAGACACAAAAGAATCAATGAATGATCACACACAACTGGATGAATAAAGAAAGTACAAAAGACAGACTCTGTAAATACAAAAAGAAAAAAAACAGAAATAATAATGATAAATTAATAAGCAATAAATATCAAGAACATGAGATGAAGAGTCCTTGAAAGTGATCTATAGGTTATGGGAACAGTTTAGTGATGGGGTGAGTGAAGTTAATGAAGTTACCCCTTCTGATTCAAGAGCTTGATGGTTAAAGAGTCATAACTGTTCCTGAACCTGGTGGTGTGAGCCCTGAAGCTCCTGTACCTTCTTGCTAATACCAGCAGCGGGAAGAGAGCATAACTCCCACCTTGATAAAGGATGCTGCTTTCCTGTGACAATGCTCCACGTAGATACATTCAATAGTTGGGAGGGCTTTACAAGTGATGGACTGGGCCATATCCATTACTTTTAGTAAGCTTTTCCGCTCAAGGGCATTCGTGTTTCCATACCATGCCATGATGCAAACAGCAACAGAAAAAGAAATGCGTATCAGAGCAAACCGCAGGACAATAGAACCACGGCACCATATAGTTAACCTTCCAGGTTTCCCTTTTTTCTGAATGCAAAGTTCCAAAGCATTTCTTTTGACTTGTAAGGGACATTAATGAATCACTTGTTCCGATTTGAGGAAAATGTCTTTTGTTTAAAATATTAACACTTTGCCAAACACTCATGGGAAAGGAAATAAATTATTCTCATAATCAGTTTAGTAACTACTGTGCAAAGACATCAGGGTAATGTCCAAGTGCAGTAAACACAATCTTTCAGATGAACAAAATCAACTTTTTAATAAAAATTCTAAGGCTGTTGGAACCTGCTTTGTTTGTAACAAGAGACTTGGATTAATCTAATTAAATGTTCCAAGATTACAAATGCAATTTTCAAAAGTCATCCAGGCAAATTAATGCCAAAGGCAGAGCATTCAAAGAACAGGGACACAGGTTTAAAAATTGGAAAATAAATGAAATGATCAAGGAGTACATTAGAGCAAGACAAACAAGTTGAAACTGCATTTGAATGCGAGTATGGAAAATTAGGTGAATGAAAGATAAAGGGAAAGATAAACTGGATAACATCACACACCCCATCACTAAACTGCTTCCACAATCTATCAATTCACAGTCAAGTCACGTTTATTGTCATTTCGACCATAAGCTGCTGGTACAGTACACAGTAAGAACGAAACAACGTTCCTCCAGGACTCTTCATCTCAAGTTCTCAATATTTATCACTTTATTTATTATTATTATTTTCTTTATTTTTGTATTTGGAGAGTTTGTTGTCTTTTGCACATTGTTTTTCATTGATTCTATTGCGTTTCTTGTATTTACTGTGATTGCAACTCAAGAAAATGAACCTCATTTGGTGACATATGGTGTCAAAATGGCAACACATAATAAATAATAATAATGATAATAAATTACTTTGATAATAAATTTACTTTAACTTTGAGGTGTGATAAGCACATAAGAAAATGCAGCTGATCTACAATATAAAAAGGAAGGTTTTCCTAGATCTAAAAGTCTGATTGTGAACATTTCCATGTGGTCAGATTCCAGCTCCTTGGTCAGGAAGGAGGTAGAGGGGGAGCCCCGGCAAAAGTGAAAATGTGTGTTAGTCTGATTTTATACAATGTGATTTTATTTGCAATTTTTTCACACTAGCGACAGATTTGCAGGGAGTTGTGAATAATCGCCAGCAAGGTTCTAGATCACTGAAAGAGCAGAAAGATAAAAATCAGCTATCAAATTGCGAGTTCTTAAGTTCACCGACTGCCCCTCAGAAGTGTTTTGTCAATCTTTTTAATACAGCGTACATACCTTACACTTACAGAACAGGGTTATTTCACTTAGATGTGACTGTTAATGAATTGAGAAAATAAGACAGCCTTAACTGTTTCAGCTGCAAAATTTCTCAGATGCATTTTCATAAAGCAGTGTATCTATAAATGTTCATTTTAGCAAATACATCACCATCTGTTTTGTTGAAGCAATATGGAAAATACTTTAAGAATAACCAGCCCCTGTTGCATCCTGGCTACCCATGTAACAGGAAGAACCACATTAACAACAAAAGATAATGCTTTGCAGCTCATACTGTCAAAAAAGTAAATGTTAATTACTAATTGAGAAGCATTTCTGTAATTAGAGGTAATGATACTGTTTGTCACCATGATGCCAGATGTCTTGGCCACAATGAACATGACACTGTGTCCAACGACCAGAAAATCACATATTCCTTTCTGTTTTCATTGCAACTATTTTATGATTTTGTGCACTTTATTCCACCTCTTTTTGCAAACATAAACAGGCCAAATCTAATTAATGCGTATAGTCAAATGTATAGAAACGATGCACACGTGGAAAAAATCAAAGTGGCAGCACTGCCTTGCAGCAGACGTAATGTTATTGTAAGCCAGTATCGACACCAGAGGAAGTCTTCATTTCCAGCAGCTTGTTCCATGGGGAGCTGATGGTACAAGCTTGGACTTCCCGTTGTAAATGAATCCCCCTCTTGGCTGCCAGGTAGAGGGGAGCACAACAAAAGGCAGTATGGTAGCTGTTAGCACATGACTTTGCAGTGCCAGTGACTGGGGTTCAGCTTCTGCCACTGTAAGGAGCCTGTACATTCTCCTCTTGACTGCAAGGGTTGCCTCCCACATCCCAAAGACATACAGCTTGGTGGGTTAATTGCTCTCATGGATTTTATGGGGCAGCACAGCTCATTGGGCCTAAAGGCCCAGTTACTGTGCTGTATCTCAGAATAATTTAAATATTTGGGGCGCTACAGTACTGCAGCAGTTAGCACAATGCTATTAACCATGGGGTGTTCTGGAGTTCAGAGTGCAATCCCACATTGTTCTGTAAGGACTCTGTATGGCCTCCTTGTGGAATGCCCGAGATTTCCCCGGGTGCTCCAGTTTTCCCCCACAGTTCAAAACCTTACTGGGTGCAAAAAGGGTCCAAAAAAGGTTCAAAGCTTCATTTATTATCAAAGTACACATGCAGTACAACTCTGAGATTCATCTTCTCCAGAGGGATATGCTGGGGTCAGTGTGGTTCATGCAACTAATACACCCAAGCATACGCTGAGACAGGCCATAAGTACTGCCACACACTCTGGCGCCAACATACCATGCCCACGATGTTCAGCAGAACAACACAGAACACAGCAAGTGACCAAGCAACAACAGCAAAAGAGGCTCCATTCCTCCGTCGCACCCACCTCCTTCAGCCTCCAGTGGACTTGTGGATTCTCAGACTTCCCCAGCAGACTTGCAGAGATTTGCAGTCTGGGGGCTCTAGTCTTTGGGCCTTGACTTCCAGTATTCTGATCAACCTTCAGGCTTCAAACTCTGGTGCAAACACGAGGAAATCTGCAGATGCTGGAAATTCAAACAACACACACAAAATGCTGGTGGAACACAGCAGGCCAGGCAGCATCTATAGGGAAAGCACTGTCGATGTTTCGGGCCGAGACCCTTCGTCAGGACTAACTGAAAGGAAAGATAGTAAGAGATTTGAAAGTAGGAGGGAGAGGGTAAAATGCGAAATGATAGGAGAAGACCAGAGGGGGTGGGGTGAAGCTGAGAGCCGGAGAGGTGATTGGTGAAAGGGATACAGAGCTGGAGAAGGGAAAGGATCATGGGACGGGAGGCCTAGGGAGAAAGAAAGGGGAAGGGGAGCTCTAGAGGGAGATGGAGAACAGGAAGAGTGATGGGCAGAGAGAGAGTAAAAAAGGAGGGGTGAAAAACTAAATATATCAGGGATGGGGTAAGAAGGGGAGGAGGGGCATTAACGGAAATTAGAGAAGTCAATGTTCATGCCATCAGATTGAAGGCTGCCCAGCCGGTATATAAGATGTTGTTCCTCCAACCTGAGTGTGGCTTCATCTTGACGGTAGAGGAGGCCATGGATAGGCATATCAGAATGGGAATGGGACGTGGAATTAAAATGTGTGGCCACTGGGAGATCCTGCTTTCTCTGGCGGACAGAGCGTAGGTGTTCAGCGAAACGGTCTCCCAGTCTGCGTCAGGTCTCACCAATATATGAAAGGCCACACCGGGAGCACCGGACGCAGTATACCACACCAGCCGACTCACAGGTGAAGTGTCGCCTCACCTGGAAGGACTGTCTGGGGCCCCGAATGGTGGTGAGGGAGGAAGTGTAAGGGCAGATGTAGCACTTGTTCCGCTTACAAGGATAAGTGCCAGGAGGGAGATCAGTGGGAAGGGATGGGGGGGGGGGGGGGGGACGAGTGGACAAGGGACTCACGTAGGGAGCGATCCCTGCGGAAAGCAGGAAGGGAGGGGAGGGAAAGATGTGCTTGGTAGTGGGATCCCGTTGGAGGTGGAGGAAGTTACGGAGAATTATACATTGGACCTGGAGGCTGGTGGGGTGGTAGGTGAGGACAAGGGGAACCCTATCCCGAGTGAGGTGGTGGGCGGATGGGATGAGGGCAGATGTGTGGGAAATGGGAGAGATGCGTTTGAGAGCAGAGTTGATGGTGGAAGACGGGAAGCCCCTTTGTTTAAAAAAGGAAGACATCTCCTTCATCCTGGAATGAAAAGCCTCATCCTGAGAGCAGATGCGGCGGAGACAGAGGAATTGTGAGAAGGGGATAGCATTTTTGCTAAGGTATCACCCTTGTAAGAGACAGGGTGGGAAGAGGAATAGTTCAGGTAGCTGTGAGAGTCTGTAGGCTTATAGTAAATATTGGTAGATAAGCTGTCTCCAAAGATGGTAAGAAAGGGGAGGGAGGTGTCAGAAATGGATCAGGTAAATTTGAGGGTAGGGTGAAAGTTGGAGGTAAAATTAATGAAGTCAACGAGCTCAGCATGCGTGCAGGAGGCAGCGCCAATGCAGTCATTGATGTAGCGAAGGAAAAGAGGGAAATGAATACCCGTATAGGCTTGGAACATGGACTGTTCCACAAAGCCAACATGAGGGTGCCCATGGCTACACCTTTGGTTTGGAGGAAGTGGGAGGAGCCAAAGGAGAAATTATTGAGAGTAAGAACTAATTCTGCTATACGGAGGAGAGTGGTGGTTGAGGGGAGTTGCTTAGGTCTGGAATCCAAAAAGAAGTGGAGAGCTTTGAGACCTTCCTGGTGGGGGATGGAGGTATATAGGGACTGGACGTCCATGGTGAAAATAAGGTGGTGGGGGCCAGGGAACTAAAAATAATTGAAAAAATTCAAAGCATATGGAGTGTCACGAACATAGGTGGGAAGGGATTGAACAAGGGGAGATAAAACAGTGTCAAGGTATGCAGAAATGAGTTCGGTGGGGCAGGAGCAAGCTGAGACAATGGGTCTACCTGGACAGGCAGGTTTGTGGATCTTGGGTAGGAGGTAGAAACAGGAAGTGCGGGGTGTGGGAACTATGAGGTTGGTGGCAGTGGATGGGAGATCCAGCCAATCACCTTTCCGGCTCTCAGCTTCACCCCACCCACTCTGGTCTTCTCCTATCATTTCGCATTTCCCCTCCCTCTCTTACTTTCAAATCTCTTACTATCTTTCCTTTCAGTTAGTCCTGACGAAGGGTCTCAGCCCGAAATGTCGACAGTGCTTCTCCTATAGATGCTGCCCGGCCTGCTGCGTTGCACCAGCGTTTTGTGTGTGTTGTTCAAACTCTGATTGCTTGATTTACCTGTCTCCATCTCAGGGCCTGGGTCAGCAGCTCTTACTTGAACAGCCGGTGAGAAACGACAGCAAACTCCATTCTGCATAAACTCCACTGCAATTGTCTTAGTGACCATTCACCTCCATCCAGGGCCCCAAACAGTCCTTCCAGGTGAAGCAACACTTCATCCGTGAACCTGCTGGGGTCCTCTATTCAATCCAGTGCTCCTGATGCAACCTCCTCTGCACTGGTGAGACCCATTGTAAATCAAGTAAACGCTTCATCAAGCACCTCCACTTCATCTACCAAAAGTGGAATTTCCTAGTGGCCAAACATTTTAATTCCAATTTCCATTCCCATTCCGATGTCTCGGTCCATCGCCTCCTCTTGTGTCACCATAAGGCCATCCTTAGGGTGGAGGAGCAACACCTTTTCTGTACCCTCTGACCTGATGGCATGAACATCAATTTCTCCTTCTGGTAACAAAATTTTGCCCTGCCCCTCCTTTCTTCTATTCCCTACTTCAGCCTATTACCTCTACACACCTGCCTATCACCTCCCCCTGGTGCCTCTCCTCCTTCCTGTTCTTCTCTGGTCCACTCTCCTCTCCTATCAGACTTCTTCCTCTCCAGCCTTTTACCTTTCCCACCCACCTGGCCTCACCTATCACCTTCTAAATAGTGTTCCTTCCTCTACCCGCAACTTTTTATTTTTGTGTCCAGTCCTGTTGAAAGGTCTCACCCCAAAGTGTTAGCTGTTTATTCATTTCCATAGATACTGCCTGATCTGCTGAATTCCTCCAGCATTTTGTGTGTTACTTTTTTATCTAATTGCAGGATTTGGCATTCTGTCTATACTTAGACAGTATTTTACCAATTAAAAGCAAGGCTTCGCACATCATCCCATCATCAACAGATTCACAGACAGAGAAGGACGGTGGTGGAATGGGATTGGTTGCATTTCTGCCATCAGGGCAGTGGTGGAATGGGATTGGTTGCATTTCTGCCATCAGGACAGTGGTGGAATGGGATTGGTTGAGTTTGTGCTGACAAGACAGTGGTGGAATGGGATTGGTTGAGTTTGTGCCATCAGGACGGTAGTGGAATGGGATTGGTTGAGTTTCTGCTGTCAGGATGGTGGTGGAATGGGATTGGTTGAGTTTGTGCTGACAGGACGGTGGGGGAATGGGATTGGTTGAGTTTATGCTGTCAGGACGGTGGTGGAATGGGATTGGTTGAGCTTCTATTGTCAGGTAAAACAACTTCTCCATTAATTCCACTTATCGCAACCTATTTCTGTCTTTAGAACAAAATAAGGACTGTGTCTGCTTCAGAGGGATGAAAAAGACAGGTAGGGCCCAAAAGTGTCAGATTTCATTGGACTAAATGTATACAATGGAAATGAATCCTGTAAGTGGAGTGCAACTTGTGTTCATGAATGTATCTTGGACAAAGGTGTACCCCATGGAGACTGCATGTTCTCATTCCACTTGTGAACATCAACACCACCCAGTGACTCAGCTCTGTTCTGTGGGAAGATATGAGATGCTAGAATTGCACTGCCTAACACATACAATGAGGGGAGATCTCTTCGAAACCTGTTGAATATTGAAAGGCCTAGACAGAGTGGACACAGAGAAGATACTTCCAATAGTGGGGGAGTCTAGGGCCAGAGGGCAGATTCAGAATAGAGGGACACCCCTTTAAACACAGACGAGGAGGAATTTCTTTAGTCTGAGGTGGTGAATCTGTGGAATTCATTGTGGTACAAAAGGCCCAAGAAAAACAGCAAAACTTCTTCAGTAAAATAGACAATAATCTTAAAGGCATAGCACTTAGCTTCAACGAAACTACAGTCATTGCAAAAAGTACTCCATTCAATGTTATTCTTTCATGTACCACTTTATGTTCTACCAACGGCTGTGGGGCCAAGTCATTGGGTATATTTAAAGTGGTGGTTAATAGTAAGGTTGTCAAAGGTTACAGGGAGAAGGCAGGAGAATGAATTTGAGGTAGAAAAACTAAGCTGTGATGGAATGGCAAAGCAGGCTCGATCGGACAAATGGCCTAATTCTGCTCCCGTGTTTTATGGTCTTATGATAATAAACATTGCTTATATTGTAATTTGAAGAGCTCGTACAGAATCATAAAGAGATATGAAATACCTTGTACTGAGATCTGACTGACCACAGAGTAATCAAAGTAACTTTAAGCATGGATTTGGGGTGGCAGCAATGTTGAGTCTATAACAAATGCTCATGCCAAAACCAAATTACAACCAATGTTCCCTCTAACTTTATTATACAGCTGTGCAGACCAAGCACTGCTCTGAGAAGAAAATTTTTACTCTGTCTGAAAAAAGTGCAGTACTTTAAATGTTTTGTAAAATGCACAATAAACAAACACAAATCACAACACATCATGCAAGTAAATGATATCAGGAAGTCAAAACAACTGAAAGGCATAATGCAAAAATAAAATGTTTTGACTTGACAGTGTCGTAGGTCAGTGGGCTAGCAGTTTATTAACAATAAGCTACTGACTTCCATTCTATGTATATTGTTACAATTTGTAACAGTCTTGTAACTTGACACACTGCCAATGTAAATACTTGAAGCTCTAAAATGTTTCGAAGTAAAGGCTGTGGTACATTTATTATTTAGAATATTTATGGGTTATATTCATCAACATAATTAATTACAAGGTTTTTCACAACTATGTTAATATAGATTTCAAAATTAGATTAACACTTGAAAATTATACTAACATTATAGAAAAGAAAATTACACTTGCGCGGCAACAAAGGCGAAGTTCGCGGAAGCATTTCAGTTACTGCGCGGCCGTGCACCTGCGCAGCTCAGAGGGAAGAAGTGATTACAAAAGTGCTTTGGTTAATTGGATGGAAAGGCACTTTGGAATGTCCTGATACAAAAGGCCCAGTAATAAAAACAACGCTTCTTCAATAAAGGCAACCATTTTAAAACCACATTACTCAGCTTGAATGAAATTACAGTGGTCCAGAAAAGTGCTGTATTCAATGTTATCTTTCAAGTACCTTTTTTATATTCCAAGTGTTACTATGACTACATTTCTATTAATCAAAGGTCGCACAAGACATCGGAGCAGAATTGGGCCATTCAGCCAATTGAATCTGTGCTGTCATTTGACCACGGTTGAATTATTATCCTTCTCAGCCCCATTTTCCTGCATTCTCCCCATACCCTTTGACGCCTGACTAATGAAGAACCTATCAACCTCTGCTCTAAATCTAGCCAGTGACTTGGCCTCCACAGTTCCATCCAGTTGCTGAAAAGTCAGTGTCACATACTCCTGGCATCATGATGGGAGAATCTTCTGTTCGTCCTTATTCCTATATCGTGCCAACATCTTCTTTAAAGATAATGTGGTTTTGAATTCACACCGATAATTTGCAACAAAAAGCACTGCAGGAATTAAATCATAAGTCAAGTCTGACTTGAAAATAAGCAGTGCAAGAGCGAGGACTGACGCAGTAGGCAGAAGGGAGACTGAAAACCCATGCAATTTAATTCTCACCACCTCACAGCATGTGGGAAGCAGCAGTACACTTCCTATTGCACACACTCCATTGCAAGTATCTCTGTACAGAGCGCCGTATTCGGCCTGCTCTTGGACAGCCTCTTCCCATCACAGCAAAGCCAAGTGGTAGCAATGCTTCCCACTATCACTAGATTTATACACAGTGAAAGAATGTTCAATGACAGCTGTTTCAACTCTATTATTGTTATGAATAGGTGAACGCCTTATGTACAGCCTAGCGTCACTTTATGGACATACAGTTCAATCAATCTATGTACATAAGCTATCTTATGTATTTATATTTATTATGTGTTTTTTTTGCATTATTATTGTATTCTTTATCTTTTGTGCTGTGTCAGGTTGGAGTAACAATTATTTTGTTCCCCTTAAACTTGCCTGCAGGAAATGACATTAAATAATCTTGAATCTTAAATGACAAGGTCTTTACAGATAGCTTCACTGCTGCAAGGAGCATAACTAAAACAAAGACCTTCAAGCATAAAGTAACACGGGTTCCTATCAGGATTTCTCCAACCCCCTTACAGGAAAGTCTGATATGTGATCACTGCTGAAAGGTAGGAAATTAAATGTGTACAGGGTTTGCCCCTCTTGGCGTTAAATATTATGTATAATAATATTATTAATAATAATGCTTAACAGTGGGTACTCTTACAAGCTTTGACGATCTTTTTAAAGAATATTCATGTATACACAGATCCTTCTATATTCTACAACGCTTACACAATCTAGACTAAAGTGAAGTAATGCACAAAATGTTATTGAAAAATCTGAACGGGATTTGATGTGAAGTGGAGTCAGCCTTTTGAAGAAACCTAATCAATGGATAATTTCTTTGCCAGCACAGCTCAATTTTAATGATTGACAGCTGATGAACAATTAATGGAGCAGGTTAAAAGGGCATCTGTTTGCACTGACACAGAGCAGTTCTGACTTCAAAATAAATGCACACTGAATCACATAATCCAATTGTTCAGCCGCTCAAGGCAAACAGTGCGTGGTCTCGGCACAACTATACCCTTCCTGACCCATTATACACACAAAGTGAGCTGTGATGGTGGGTCATAACTTCTGATTTGAAGACCATCTCATGACGTAATTGCAGTCAGTTCTACGTGAGTCTTGTCTGATACTGGAACTCAGCTCGTGTGATCACATTCCATTTGTAAAGCTCCTGGCCGTTCCTGAAGCTCCAGCGGCAAAGGGATTAAACTGGCATTCAACTTTTCTAACTAGACAGCAAAGTCCAAAGTGTAATCCAGCCCCAATTCTTGACTCATCATCTTGACTCCTGATGATGTCAGGATAACTTTGTCCATAGGGATGACTTGGACAATAAGACTGAAATGCAACAAAGTTTAACAATGCCATCAATAATCGAGAATTGGGGGCTGAAGATAAAGGATTGTACAGTGCACAGGCAGAATTTAGTAAAACCACCATCATGAGAAAGTCTGCAGATGTTATAAATCTAAACAACACACACAAAATACTGGAGGAACTTAGCGGCCAGACAGCTTCTATGGAAAAGAGTAAACAGTCGATGTTTCTGGTCAAGACCCTTCATCAGGACTGGAAAGAGATGAGAATTCAGAGTAAGAAGATGGAGCGAGGGGAGGAAGAAGTACCAGGTGGTAGGTGGTAGGTGAAACTGGGAGAAGGATGAGGTCAAGAGCTGCAAAGATCAGCAAGATAAGAACACTGATAAATAGCTGGAAAGTCAAGAAGCCATCTTGGAATGACACCTCCATTGTAGTAACTTGAAACCATCCTTTGGTCAGGGTTGACCATAGATGTTGCATCATAGCTGTTCCTATAGTAAATATTATCCAAACAGGCCATCTCTCTCCTGTTATTTCCACTGTTTTGAGCTTCAGTTGTTTGTACATATTATTCTACAGATGGCAAGAAGTATTTACTTTTATGCTTTTTCATATTTATATCTAAACATCCAGCACTTGTGCACATTGCAATGGTTCTTAAACAGTCCATTGCCCTGTCTAACTGAGGATATTGAGCATTGTTAAGCTTTCTGAAATGGAAATAGAAATTTCCTGCAGGGTACCACCATGGTCCTTTGAATCAGAAGCCTTGCAACAGAGTCAGATATTTACTGAAAATCAGAGATCTCCTAATCTGTACGATTCTTACCCTTACGATCAACTCTGGGTAATAAAATACTGTCTCATTACATTAAGCTGGACATAATGGAGTTTACATTGTTTTGAATTCGCCCAACGATACTGAAACCAGACACTTAACTCACAGCTAAATGCCAAGTGGCAGCATCATGCTGTTTATATCCAGTCTGTAGCCAGGCCAAATGGCAACCTCAGCAAACAGTGAGAATTCCCAACCGCTGAAAGATTGGGAAGTGAAGCCACCTCCCAAAGTGAAGCAGCAGCACAGTAGATACTATTTTATTTTTATTTACAGATACAGTGTGTCCCTTTGAGCCTCACCACCCAGCAACCCCAGATCTAACCCTGACCTAATCACAGGACAATTTACAATTAACCGACTAATTGGTCTTTGGACTATGGGAGGAAATAGAGCACCCAGAGAAAACCCACACATTCCACAGGATGGATGTACAGAATCCTTACAGATGACATCATTTTAAGATGATTTAGAAGCCTAAGAGTAATGCCCAGGAGCTCAGTGACATGACAGCACCTTCCAAACCCGTATGGGAGCACTCCCACATACTGAGTCCTCCCCAAGTCATACACCATGGTGACTAGGAAACTTACCGCCATTCCTCAAGATCACTGGGGCTAATTACTGAATTCCGCCCCCCCCCCCATAAAAAACATTGGAAGAAGGAGCAGCTGCAGGAGAGCAGCAGTATAGATTTCCATTACCTTTGAAAATTGGGGCACCATCATAGTTAGCAGTTAGTGGGATGCTATCACAGCTCGGGGCAATGGAGTTCGGAGTTCAATTCCGGCGCCCTCTGTGAGCAAGTCTGTATGTCTTTCCTGTGAGTGCACGGGCTTCCTTCGGGTGCTCCAGTTTCCTCCCACAGTCCAAAGACTATGTGGACTACTAGTAGGTTAATTGGTCACTGTAAATTGTCCCGTGATTAGGCTAGGGTTAAATCGGTGGGTTGCTGGGTGGGCCAGAAGGGTCTGTTCCTCACTCCAAATAACTAAAACAAAAATAGGTAAGAATGGACCACATCCCAAAATATAATTATTGACTATTGCTTACATATTTAAAACTACAATCTCATTTGCATTAAAATTTTAAGCTCAATTCTAAATAGCAGACATTGTGTTTAAAATACATAAACAAACCTTCACTTAAAATTGTGTTTTTTTAAAGGTATGTAATAAAACTGAGTGTGCTGAATTGATGCCTGTCTTATTTCAGTGTAGAACAACACCACTGCTTTGAGATTACTACAAGCATGAAGAAACAATAAGGTAATTAAATGACAATGATTAGCTGATACGGGGAACACATCATGACATGCAGCAGGCACAATTATGGGAAGCAATAACCTTTTTCAGGCCTGAAGAGCAAACACACCACAAGCTAATCATACCTTTCATCTTGAAATTGGACCTTAACAAGCACTCCTGGCTATAGCACCGATATAGAGCTCTTGATCACAGACCAGGACTGATCCTGAATGCTGATGTGGAGATACAGAAAGGTCTTTTTACCTCAGAATGCTCCATGTATTCTGTTACACCATGCACAATTTGTAAGGAGGATTGAAACTAAAAATGAATGTATTCTTAGGTATAGATGCTGCACAGCACAACCAGATCTTATGATGAAAAATATAAGAAACACTAAGCAGCAGTATGCCATCTTTTCCATAAAAAGAAACAGATTCAGACTCTATACTTTTTAGCACTTTAATTTTGCAAGTACTCTTAAATACTACTTCAGGAAAATATACAGATGAGTACAGCAATGCACCGATCAATTTCACTGCCATCTAAAGATATTTGCAATATTTTCTTATTCTAAATTGCCCTTTTTTTGTAAAATGGTGACAGAATTGTAAGGCGGCATGCAGTGACTGTCTTGGATGCTTCCCTTGTGATCGCAAGACCCTGTTGGGCATTGGTTGCCACAGGCCTGTTTCCATTGTATGGTGGTAAGACAGGCGGTGAGGAAGCAGTGTGGCCTCAGTTGTAGTGAGAATTAGGCCTCAAGCTGCAGGCCTGCCTGTTGCTGCAGTCCAGATTAGGAGATGCTGGAGGTGGTGCTCAGTGTTTGATCGTTAGAATGACAGGCTGGGAACCATCAATTTGCAGGACGTCGCTCAGGGTCTTGGGCTAAAAATGTGTTTTCTTGCATGGCACGTTCATTTCTCACTATTTTGAATGCGCGTGCATGTTTTGCATCTTAGCCTCAGAGTAATGCTATCTCATTCAGCTGTACGGTTGAATGATAATTAAACTTGACATTTTTTATTGAATCAGTAGGTTCAGCAAAAACAAATAAATGGAGGCAGGAGAAAATGATGGCAGGGTATTTAATATGCTTGCTAGGAAGAGGGATTTCTAAGGCAAAGGGTTGAGCTTGACACATTCACACTCAGAAGTTTAAGATGAAGCTGATGTAGAAGTTGCAGTAAGGCGAGGGGTTAAAGAAGGCACCCAGGCAAGGACAGCCTGTGCCAGTTGTAGTCGAGCTGGCTGGAGCCTCCCCACTCACTGCAGATGAGATAAACGAGGATGACTGCGGCAACGTGCAATCTACCCAAAGAAGGGGGGCCTCCAAAGTGAGACTTCACTACAGATATCTTTGAAGAACATAGCATCCCTTTACACAGTAGGAGAACTAAATTCAAAGTATCATTGGCTGTCGGGTTGTATTTCTTACTGACTTTTGACACCTACATAGTGAATGGAGATTGTTCTCGCAAGTATGAATTCAAACATACATAGTTTACCAAATGGTCAATATTTGTAAACGCTAGCCAGTTCTATAAACACGTACAAATTTGACCACAGCATCTGCAGTGTATTTTGTGTTTTCTATAAGAATAACCTTTCTCTGTTCAGACTTCAGAAGAGTGTGATGACAAGGGCTGTGTTGTTCTCCTTGTGCATACATAAAGTATGTTTACGTTGTACGTGAATGTCTGTTTTCTGACTTCAATTATTGCCGATAACACTGATCTCCTTTGTTTGAATTCATTTTCGGAATGTGCAACACACCAGGGAGGCTGAGGTCCTGCCTCACACACTTGATTGAGTATTGAGGATCTCTGATAATTGGAAGGCAATGGATGTTGTCTTCACAGACTTGACAAGATCCCTTATGATGGGCAAATCCAGAAAATCAATGCACATGTATTCACAGAGTCTTGGTAGACTGGATTCAAAACTGGCTTAGCCATAGAAGGCACAAGGTAGTGGTAGGCATTGCAACAGAGGCCTGTAACCAGTGGTGTGTGTTTCTTTGTTTGTTTTATGCAACAGTCCGCTCTAGTCCTCCCAGAAACCCCCAATTAACCCTCGCCTGGTCATGGGAGAATTTACAGTGCAATGACCAATTAACCTACTAACCAATATGTCTTTACGTGTATATATACAATTTGGACAAAAGTGTATTTGGGTAACTTTGGGTAGCCACAAACATTATTGGGGCTGTGGACAGTGAAGAAGGTTGTCAGAGGGCACAGCAGGATTTCAAACATCTACATATATAGATAGAGAAACAGCAGGGAGTTGAATCTGGTTAAGTGTGAGCATTGTACTTTGGTAGGTCAAACATATGGGAAGATTACACAGTAAATGCCAGGATCCTCAACAGCATTGATGTACAGGAGATACTTGGGGTTCAAGGTCATAGCTTCCTGAAAGTAGTAACACAAGTAAAAAGGTGGTAAAAAAAAAAGCCATCTGGCATGCTTGTCATTGTACGACAGTCAGTCGGTCTTAGGAATTGCGACATGAATGTGTGGGATGTCAGAGAGCAACAAAAAAGTTGTTGCTTTGTTGCCTCATGAACCGGTTCCCTTACCCTTAGTGGCGATGTAGGTTGCAAGTTTCTGGCTGGTGCTGTCGTGGCATCTGCACCAGACTTCAAGGCGAGCAGTCCCGGTTCGAATCTGGCCGGTTCTTTCTATGCCTTCCATCTGTGCTGGGTTGATCATCGAGCTAGCAACACAGCCTCGTAAAAATAAAACAGACAGAAGCTAAACAAACGGCAAGGTTGCCACCCGATGCACCACAGGGCGCTGAAAGGAACAGCAAGATTGTGAGTATGGAAGGGGCTGAAATGGTAGACTGAGTGCGTAATTAAGTTCATTTGTAGTGCTGGTGGCAGTTGTGTAAATGTTTACCGTGAAGAATGGGAAGTTGTGAAACGGTCTCCTTTGCACTGGATGATGTTGAGCTTTGTACTCTGGTGGAACAACACACATCCAGGTAAATGTTGAAAGATTCACCAAAATCCTGGAGTGCCCCGTACATGGTAGAAAGCTAGGGTGAGTGCCCAACCACATTAAATCACACGTCTGAATTGCTCCTGCAGCCATAGTATTTGTGTTGCTGGTTGAATTGAAAGTCAGCAATTACCACCCCACCCATCCCTCCCCTGAAAGCTGACAAGTGTTTGCTCAGTGCAGCCCTCCAGTGTTTAGTCTTGGCTGCCTCCAGTGTTTTCTCAATGGGAGAACAAGCTGGACCAGTACTACGGTCATGCCACTGATGGACTTGGGCGAAGTTATTTTCTCTTGTGGATGTTTTTCTGAAATTGTAACTATATGTGCTATTTGCGCAATGTGCTGTGTGCTGTTGGAAACCGGTGTTGCACCTTGGCCCCAGAGGAACGTTGTTTTGTTTGGCTATATTCATGTATGGTTGAATGATAACTGAACTTTAACAACAGGGAGTCAGGAAAGTGACTGCCAAGATGACCAAGGAGAAATGAGATCTGAAATTAGAAGCCTTTGCAAACTGAAACCGGAGCTACTTATTATTAAGTACTGCAATGTACTCCAAAGTACAACAAATTTCACAACCTATGCCAGTGATTCTGATTATTACCAGCTCTGCCATTGGAATAGATTAGCAAATGGACAGATTAAAAGATTGAAGGATGTGCTCAAAGCTTCCTTGAAGAAGAGCAACGTACCCATCAACAGGAAATTTCCAGCCAATAACTGATTAAATGGGATCGTTTTGAGAAGCTTGAGGCTCTACACTTGAACGGGGTAAGCCACATCCGGCCCATGAGCAAATATTGGGATGCAATGCTTATCCGGCCCGCGGGTGCTTTTTCCTTATTCTGAGTGCTTCACACAACCACACTGGTATATACGAATGACGGGAAGGCAGACTACCTTATTAATATGTATTAGATACTCTCTATACACGCGCAGGTTTTCAGATGGGATCGTTCAAATTTGTAAACAGAAATAGCGTCACTGTGTTTTAACAAGAAATCCATGCTAAATATCCAGAAATTTACAAGTGCTACGATACTTGTTGAATAACTCGCGTTTCAAAATAAAATTGAAGAAAAATTTCCAATGGCAATTAATGCAAAACGCAGGAAGGTAGACACCGAGTGCCAAAATTTCCAAGACACTTGGACACTTGATTACTTCTTCATCGAGCATGCTGGGAAACCAGTTTGTCTGATTTGCCTAGAAAATGAGACAAAGGTCCAAGAATTGAGAAGAGAGTTTTCATCCCGTTTTGCTGATTTTCACTTGCATGCAAATGAGTTCAAGCTGTTTGCTACTCCATTTGATGTGGAAGTGGACACTGCATCAGAAATTTTCAAATGGAGTTGATTGAGATGCACAGAAGGATGAGAGGGGATCTGATTGAAACATATAAGATTATTAAGGGATTGGACATGCTAGAGGCAGGAAACATGTTCCCGATGTTGGGGGAGTCCAGAACCAGAGGCCACAGTTTAAGAATAAGGGGTAGGCCATTTAGAACGGAGTTCAGGAAAAACTTTTTCACCCAGAGAGTTATGGATGTATGGAATGCTCTGCCTCAGAAGGCAGTGGCGGCCAATTCTCTGGATGCTTTCAAGAAAGAGTTAGATAGAGCTCTTAAAGATAGCAGAGTCAAGGGATATGGGGAGAAGGCAGGAACGGGGTACTGATTGTGGATGATCAACCATGATCACAGTGAATGGTGGTGCTGGCTCAAAGGGCCGAATGGCCTACTCATGCACCTATTGTCTATTGTCTATATTGAGATCGAAATTTCATTCTGAAGATGTGTCACTACTTGACTTCTACAGAAAATATATTCATCCAAGTGGGAAGTATCCTTACGTAGTGGACCATGCAAAAAAAGATGGCATCATTGTTTGGCAACACTTATCTGTGTGAGCAATTATTTTCAAAAATGAAGCACACCAAGAACCATTTGAGAACAAGATTGACTGATGCCCATCTGGAAAATGTCTTGCTCTTGGCATCAACAAGTCTGACACCCAATATTGAGAAGCTTTCAAGCAACAAACAGCATCAAGTTTCACACTGATTTATTGACTGTTTGCATTAACATTTTCTTTTTTATTATACTTAATTTATCACCATTCAATGCATCATGTTCATATGTTTTATGTTTAAAGATTCTTTGTATCCTTTTAATAGATTCAAAAAATCCCTTCATTGAAATAAATTGCAACTAAACTGAGTTCTTTGATTACTAATTGGAATCCTTGGTTAAGAACAAACGATTTTATTAATTTTAATTATTAATTATTTAAATGATGCGTTATTCATTAATTTGAGGCAATACATAACTAGATGTATTTAAATGGATAATTCCCATATTTCAAGTTTTTTATGGCATTTATCTGGCCCACCGTCCGCTCATTAATATGTGATCCGACCCACAGAGGCAAAAAGGTTGCCGACCCCTGCACTAGAACACAAAAAGCCATAGCCTGTGCGGTTGACAAGAAGGATAACACCCTATCAAACTATCCACCCACCTGCCCATATCTGGGGGAATGTGTAGTTACCACATCAGACACCTCAGAACCCCTGAGGCTCTGCTAGCTGGTGACCACAATACACTTGAATCTGAACTGATTCTGTGGGATTTTATCCTGTTACGTTATTTCCCATCACTAACTTTTAGATAAACATCTAATCTGAATACAGTCGAAAATGGAGCAAACTATCTGCACTTCACCTGCTTAATGTCACGCAGAGCATACACCAAACATGCTCAGTCTACACAATCTGCTTGTTAACAGAATCGTGGGTCTAGACAAGAAAATAAAATCCAAATACTATTTTTCAATTGAGCCTAAAATTAAATTTTACAAACTTCATGTGAAAGATTACAAAGTAAATTTTTATAATAAAATATTCAATTATTTCAAATAATTGTTTAAATCAATATTTGAGACATCTGGAAGATCAAATATATAGAAAAAAATAGACAGATGATACATTTCCTCCCAGGAAGCGCTCCAAATGGTTTGGGGTACAGGAGCGTCGGTTTAAGTGAGAGAGGTCGGGGCAAGTAAAACACCAAGGGGCAAATAACGCATTTAGCTCTTCAA
Source organism: Hemitrygon akajei (assembly GCF_048418815.1). Classification (NCBI taxonomy): domain Eukaryota; kingdom Metazoa; phylum Chordata; class Chondrichthyes; order Myliobatiformes; family Dasyatidae; genus Hemitrygon; species Hemitrygon akajei. The sequence goes on from NC_133146.1 coordinate 63,319,134, forward strand.
TTCTCATTGCAAAACCTGCTGATATACAATATGTATTGCTATCATTGTGTCACTATCTCAATGACAGAATTCTCAAAAAATATATACAGTAATCTAAAATAACATGCAGTGTTTTATTTATATACCAAATGTAAATAAAAAGTAGAGAAAATATATAAGTTTGTTCGCAAGTAAATAACAATGTGACAGACTGTAATCAAAATACGTCAAAACACTACGTAACTCACAGTTTGAATCGAAAGAAAATGAAAAAATTCAATGATCTGCAATATTAGATGTGACAACAAAGCAAAAGATAATGCTGCTGCTTCAAGAAGCTGTGGTAAAGGTGACGTGAAGAAATTAAAATGTCCTACAATTATTGAAAATTGCTGCTACTGCAGTTTGACTAAGAAGCAATTATAGGAATTGAATAAAAGAATTAGGTTGCATCAAGCTGTGCCCATATTGTCAGGCCTAGGTAAACAGCAAACCCCAGCTCATAATGTCAAAACCAGGTAAACAGCAAACCCCAGCTCATAATGTCAGAACCAGGAAAACGGCAAACCCCAGCTCATAATGTCAGAACCAGGTAAACAGCAAACCCCAGCTCATAATGTCAGAACCAGGTAAACAGCAAACCCCAGCTCATAATGTCAGAACCAGGTAAACAGCAAACCCCAGCTCATAATGTCAGAACCAGGAAAATGGCAAATTCCAGCTCATAATGTCAGAACCAGGTAAACAGCAAACCCCAGCTCATAATGTCAGAACCAGGTAAACAGCAAACCCCAGCTCATAATGTCAGAACCAGGTAAACAGCAAACCCCAGCTCATAATGTCAGAACCAGGTAAACAGCAAACCCCAGCTCATAATGTCAGAACCAGGAAAATGGCAAATTCCAGCTCATAATGTCAGAACCAGGTAAACAGCAAACCCCAGCTCATAATGTCAGAACCAGGTAAACAGCAAACCCCAGCTCATAATGTCAGAACCAGGAAAATGGCAAATTCCAGCCACCATGTATGACCGTTTGAAGGAAAACAGATTACTGACAATACTGATGTTATTCTCAAGAGCTCTCAAATGCTGACACTTTTTAGTCTTCATCTCCAGCAACAAGGGTATTCTGCCTTAAGGAAACAGGATGAAAATGTCACATATCGATTTCTGTCACTTTTTCTTTCCTGCACAGGGTTTGATCAGGAAGTAAAATTGTAGTGGTGGCTACATAGACACTTCGAGCTGTTTGCAGAATCACAGTTAAACAAAGCAAGAACAACACAGATTCCAACTTCGGTGGAAGTCTATTTGCTGTACTTTTCAGTTTAATACTAAGGATGTCAATGTGGTAGAGTAGTGGTTTGCACAATGCGATTATAGCTCGGGGCATCAGTCCAATGTCTCCTGCAAGGAGTCAGTATGCCCTCCCTGTAGAGTGTGTTCTCTGGGTGCTCCCGTTCCCTCCCACAATCCAAAGACTTGACAAGTGTTCATTGTAAATTGTTCGTGATTAAACTGGGATTAATTGGGGGTTGCTGCATGACAGCTTTAAGGGCTGGAAGGGCCAAATCTGCACTGTATCTCTAAATATATCAAGCGGAGGCAAAGCTGACTCGAAGGATGGGTTCATTGCAAAGCCGAGGGGCAATGTTTTCAAGATGGGGTCGCAGATGGAGTTCGTATCGCTGTTGAGTGAACAATTTGCAGAGGAGCCAACGAGGAAGAGTTTTGATGCCCGTTCACCTAACCTGGGTGCGAGGTAGGATCACTCCAAGCGTGGAGCCAATTTGGTGAGATCGAGAACAGCTTTGGGCTGCGCGGCCCAAGCGTGTCATTGCAACAGAATCTGGGTCCGAGAGTGAGACAGTACCTGGTGCTTGGAAAATTTAAGGACTGGTCCACATAATCTGGAAAGCCTGTGTTTCAGGACCGGAGGTGAGGGTCAGGCTGACTTCGCTTGCTCTCCCCAGCGGCTGTCGTCTCTATGAGTTTCACAACATTTCTGCACAACTAACAGGTGAACTAAGATAGCTAACACGAGTAGGCTGAGGCCTACTCCGGCTGCTCCCAGGAGCGGATCTAAGGACTCAGTCTGGGTCAGAATGCTGTTTGTTTCTATTGTTTGCAAGATATGTGTGTTTTCCCCTTTTTCATGGTCTTTTTTTAGAAAATGGTTTCTTTGGAATTTTTGCTTTGTGACTGCCTGTAAGCAAACAAATCTCAAGATGTATAATTTGTAGATCCTTTGATAGTAAATGTACTTAAATGTAAATGTATGTTGTAAAATAGAAAAGTAAATAAATAAGCATCAAATAGATTGACAGACAAATAGGGAGATAGGCAGACAGACAGACATACAGATAGACAGACAGACAGGTAGACAGGCAGACAGACAAACAGATAGGCAGACAGACAGACAGATAGACAGGTAGACATACAGACAAATAGGGAGATAGGCAGACATATAGATAGATAGGCAGACAGACAAACAGGTAGGCAGACAGACAAACAGGTAGACAGGCAGACATACAGACAGACAAATAGACAGACCAATGTACAGGAGTTCAACTTCAGTTGAAGATACTGTAGAAGTCTTCCCATTTTGGGCTTGGCAACTCCATTCTCAGAGGCAGCTGCAAAACTTCATCAGTTACTGACATGACATAGCATTCTAAACTACAGCAAACAATATCTTGACCTTCAAGTTTATGACTAAATTGACTTAAAGGACTGGATAAAGAATTTAAAAATATTTTTTGTTCTCTCTGCTTAAAACCATGAAAATTATTTATTTATTTAGAGACACAGCCCCAATAGACTCTTCCAGCCCTTCAAGCTGTGCCACCCAGCAACCCTGACAACACCCAATTTTAACCCTAGCTTAATCAAGGAACAATTTACAATTACCAATTCACCTACTAACCAGTATGCCTTTGGAGTGTGGGAGGAACCGGAGCACCTGGAAGAAAGCCACGCATTCCATGTCCAGACTCCTCACAGATGATGTCAGAAATGAACTCTGAACTGTGCCGGAGCTGTAAAGGCATCGTGGTAACCACTACACTCACATGGCAACTTTCTCAGCCCTGGATGCCTGGTTAGTATTTCAAACCACAAGACTAATCATTGACCTTGTTTTTATTCACATACTCGTGTAAATTATAAAGAAGGTGAAAACTGGTTCAACCAAAAAGGTCAGTGATTTTGCTGTTAACATTTACATGCTTAATGGAAGAGTTATACAAGGTGCATCCTTGTCACTCGGGAGGATCTATGACAGCAGGGAGTTAAAATAAACTTTGTAATAAAGTTCTGGCTCTCAGTGAGTACTGAGCAGTTTGCTTGGCAGATTTCTGTACAGTCTTGAGAAACACACGAGATGCTGGTGGAACTCTGTATGTCAGACACCACCTGCAGAGGGAAATAGACTGTTGACACTCTGGTTTCTCTTTGAGTTTGAAGAATGGCTGGAGTGCTATAAGAACCAATAATTAAATAGCTTGAGTTGAAAATAAGTTACCATAGAAAAGTACAGGCCCTTGTTTATTTAGAGACACAGCGTGGCACAGGCCATCCTGGCACTTCGAGCCGTGTCACCCAGCAACCACTGGTTTAACCCTAGCCTAAACAGTGAATAATTTACAATGACCAATTAATTTACTAACCGGTACGTCCTTGGACTGTGGGAGGAAACCGGAATGCCTGGAGCAATCCCACACATTCCATGAGGATGATCTATGGACATGGGATTGAATTCCCTGGGCTGTACTAGTGTGGCCTTGATCACTATGGTACTGTGGTGCACTTTTAACCAACTCCGAGATCAATCAAACTTTTCCCTCCCTAACAGCCCTTTTTCCTTTCATCCCTATTGTGCATTTCTGTATATGAGCAAAATGGAAAGGCACTTGGCCAAATCTCAGATGCCATGCTAAACAGGGAAGTTAACAAGTCTGTGCCTGTGAATGGATCACTTACTTTCCAGGTTACAATTTAGGTTAGAATTAGTCACTTAAAACAATCTCAGAATTGGCGAGCAGCCCACTTGGCAGCACGGGACGATGACATCACATTCTCAGAAAACCACATCAAATCACTAATGGTAAATTATCAGTTTCTCATACTACTTAACACACAAACAATAGTCCTGGACAAATCTAGAATTATGGAGATATACAGCACAGAAACAGGCTCGTTGGCCCAATGGGTTTACAGCGGCCTGACAATAGCCTCCCGTTTACACTTTTATACAACATTCTTCTCAACATCCTCCAGAATCTACCATGTAACCATGCACAAGAGGCCAATCCACCTGGATTTCTTTAGGAAGTGGAAGAAAATTGGAGGAAATGCAGCCTCCGTGTTGTCCTCTCATGCTGCAACGTGGTGGAGCTATTAACTGAGCCACTCATTCTTTCAGCTTGGCCTAGTGTGTCAGCAGCCTCTTGGTCACCAAGCACATTGTGGTCAGTAACAATGAGTTCAAGTTCATTGTCCTCAACCATACACATGTACACCACCAAACAAAAAACTGTTCCTTCAGACCTGGGTGCACAATACAGTACATATAACTCACACGTGTAACACCTAAAATAATATTAGAACAAATAAATTAACAGATAATAAGGTGCATTTACAATGCAAGTTAAAAAGTAAACAGTATAACGCCACTGGTGCTTCATACGTGATGAGACCTGGTTGGTGGCAGGGAGATTAGTAGTCTTACAGCATGGTGGAAGAAGCTGTTTCCCATCCTAACAGCTCTTGTCCTAATGCTACAGTACCTCCTGCCTGATAGGAGGGGTCAAAGAGACCGCTAGATGGATGGGAAGATTATTGACCATGCTGAGGGCCCTGCATATGCAGTGCTGCTGATAAATATCTCTAATGGGCAGAAGAGAGACCCCCAACGATCCTCTCAGCAGTTACTCAGGTGTTGGAGAAAATGAACAGATAAAACAAAAATCAAAAAACTCCTAAATCTATGGACAACATTAAAAGAGAGGTTAAATAAAAATGTGTCTGTAAGTTGATGTACAATAGTGTATAGAGCTACTTTGATATGGGAGAGCCCCAGTGAACATTTATCCCACACACAAATTACTGGAGGAACTCAGCAAGTCAGGCATTTTAGGACGAAACACATCTTCAGCTCTGATCAAAAAGCTCCAGAACCTGGGCCTCTGTACCTCCCTCTGTAACTGGATTCTTGACTTCTTAACCCAAAGACAGCAATCTGTGTGGATTTATAATAGCATCTCGACCTCGCTAACAATTAACACTGGTACACTCCAGGGATTTGTACTTAGCCCACTGCTCTACTCTCTCTGCACCCATGACTGTGTGGCTAGGCACCTATAAATCTGCTGACACTACAACATTGTTGGCAGAATTTCAGATGGTGACAAAAGGGCATACAGAAGTGAGATATATCAGCTAGTTGAGTTGTGTCACAGCAACAACCTGGCACTCAATGTCAGTAAGAAATGATTGTAGACTTCAGAAAGGGTAAGGCAAGGGAACACACCAGTCCTCATAGAGGGATCAGAAGTGGAGAGAGTGAGCAACTTCAAGTTCCTGGGTGTCAAGATCTGATGACCTAACCTGGTCCCAACATGTTGATACAGCTACAAAGAAGACACAACAATGGCTATATTTCATTAGGAGTTTGTGGAGATTTGGTTTGTCACTTAAAACACCTGCAATTTTCTACATATGTATCATGGAGAGCATTCTGACTGGCTGCGTCACTGTCTGGTGGGGGGGGGGGGCAATGCACAGGATAGAAGTAAGCTTCAGGGGGTTGTAAACGTAGGCAGCTCCATCATGGGCACCACCCTCCATAGCATCCAGGACATCTTCAAAGAGCAATGCCTCAAAAAGGCAGATTCCATCATTAAGGCCACCCAACACCCAGGACATGTCCTGTTCCCATTGTTACCATCAGGTAGAAGGTACAGAAGCCTGAAGACACACTCAAGATTCAGGAACAGCTTCTTCCCCTCTGCGATCAGATTTCTAACTGGACATTGAACCCATGAACACTACCTCACTACTTTCTTTATTTCAATTTTTTGCACTACCGACTTAACTATTTAATACTGCTACTACTACGTCGACCCAGGCCTAGGGGGCCGGTTTTGGGCATGACTATTTAATACTACCCTGTAATTCATAGTTTTTCTTTTCTATTATTATGTTTTGCATTGTACTGCTGCCACAAAGTTAACAAATTTCACAACATATGTCGGTGATATTAAACCTGATTCTGATTCAGGACACTAATGTAATTGCCCAGCTAACGTAATGTAAAATTCACAGGACCCTGTTAGGCATAAAAGTGCTAAATTGTGCACTGAACTTCAACTCATGTCAATGCTCGACTGTCATGTGGGTCTTAGCGACGAACATTAGGAGCAGGGCCTCCTCAACCTTTTTATGCCACAGACACCTACCAATAACTGAGGGCCTGAATAAAGTCCTGTGCATCAAAATGCTTTAATTGTGCAAAAAGTTGTACAATTATCAAGTTACCTCAGTTCTGATTGCTTGTGACCTGACTGAACACATCGCTGATGTTGGCTTCGTAGCAAAACTACAGCATGCCTTTGAATTTGGGCATATGGTGCTTATAAGAAAGAAGAGTGTTGCAGTCAGTACTTTCCTCCGATACTAACTGTCAGATCAATTTGAGCATGGTTATAGGGTACAAGTCACCGGCAGGCAAATAAACAGCAGCACACTGCCACTTCCAATTACCAGCAAGGGTCTTCTGACGTGTACAGGGCCTGGATTTATAATGTTACCAGCCGCATTGATAAAATCACAATGAAAAGGTTGAAACATTCCAATTGCGTTTAAATATCAGGAAGCTGATCTGCATATTTCTGCCAATTTATCATCCAGTGACCACATACTGGATTAATATCTTCAGAACAACTTTTCTAATAATATAAGATAACTGATACCATCCCAATTCTATCTGGAATAAATGAATGACAAGCAGCAGCTCAATCAGGTGAGTAATCAATCTTCACCAGCAACACAAATAAAAGAGTAATGAAAAAATGTGCATCAGATGCAGCAAGCTGTCAAGTCAGATTTAATAACTATTGTTTTCATTTTATTAAAATTTACACTTTCTCTGCAAACTACAAAGCCAATTAGAAATCTGTCAATTTAAAGTAAGTATCAGCCTTAGTTACAAAACGGCTGCACTGCCCTCACCTCTGGAAAACTCAGGGAAAATGAATGATTTGCTGCTGCTCTTTCTGGCACCATCTTTTAAATAATTTACTTTCTTATGAATTTAAAGAGATTTGGCTCGTCTCTAACATCCACAGGTGTACTGGCTGCATCATGGTTTGGTACAGCAATTCAAGTATTCGAAGTGCGCAGGAATGCAAGAAGCTGCAGAGTACAGAGGATGCTTGCTCAGTACATCAAAGACACATCCCACCCATCCCTTGTAGTATGCACAGGAGGTACTGACTCAAGAAGGCAAAAACCAGTTTAGCTTTGCTACTTTTTGCAGCTACCATCAGGCAGGATTCACAAGCTTGAGGTCCCACATCACCAGGTTCAGGAACAGCTTCTTCTCTTCAACCATTCGGTTCTTGAACCAACCATTGGAGTCTATCTGCACTATAACCACTTGGATCATTGTGCACTAAAATAGACTTTGTTTTCTGCACTCTAATTGCTTTTTCTTGCAAAAATTGCTTTATTTATTCTTGAGAATACTGCTTATATTGTATGTTAGCATACATCATCTTGAGCTTCATTTTCTTGCAGGCATTTACAGGAGAAAAAGAAATACAATAGAATTTGAGAAAAACAATACATAAACAAAGACTGATAAACAACCAGAGTGCAAAAGAAGACAAGTTGCGCAAATTATAAATAATACTGAAAAAATGAGTTGTAAAGAGTCCTTGAAAGTGCGTTTGTAGGTTGTAGACGCAGTTCAAATCGGAGGCAATTGAAGTTATCCACACTGATTTAGGAGCCTGATGGTTGAAGAGTAATCATTGTTCCTGAACCCGGTGGTGTGGGACCTAAGGCTTCTGTACCTCCTGCCCAAATGGTAGGAGGGCATGTGGGGGCCTTTCATGATGTACCTGCTTTCTTGTGGCAGTGTTTCGTGACAGACTGGGCTGTATCAACCACTTTCTGGAGCCTTTTCCATTCCGGAACATTGGTCTTTTAGTACCACACCAGTTAGTTAGGATACTCTTCACTGTGCATCTATCGAGCTTTGTCAATTTTTTTGGTGACTTGCCGAAGCTATGAACGCTTCTAAGGAAGTGAAGGTGCTGCCATGTCTTCTTTGTGAAAACTTGGTGCTGGTCCCAGGACAGATCCTCTGATATGTTAATGCCAAGGGATTTAAAGCTATTGGCTCTCTGTCTCCTATTCCTGGCTCATGGACATCTAGCTTCTTCCTTCTCTAGTCAATAATGATCTCCCGGTTTTCCTGATGTTGAGTGAGACATTGTTGTTGAGGCACCAGTCAGCCAGATTTTCAATCTCCCTCCCTTTCGTCACAAACTTTGTTTTGGGCAACTACTCAATGCGCTGCCCAGCAACCCCCGGTTTAACCCTAGCCTGGAGTACCTCGAGGAAACCCACGTGGATGGCAACCAGACTCCTTACAAGTGACTCCGGAACTGAACTCTGAACTCCGATGACCCGAGCAGTAATAGCATTGCACTAACTGCTATGCTACCATAACACCATATAGATGCAACATTCTTTAGCAGAAATTAAAAGTGGTTTAGTAAACGATTGAATCATTTTGAAAAAGTGGTTATCTAATTGATGTTTTAAAAGGTCAGATTGGTGTGCAATGATACACTGTGTGCAACTAGACAAGAAATAAGCCATTTCCCTCAAAAGTATAACAACCTATTAATCACACACCATGAAAGGCCATCCCATAATACATCATCAGTCCAGAGTGTGTATCAATGCCTTTATTTTAACAGGACCTTTCATGTCAATCCCTGATTCCCCCAAACAAAGAGAAATATCCATCACTACCTTCACAAAACACTGTAGGAAGCAGAGCTCCGAAGCTCGGAAACAGCTGCTACACAAATATTATTTGTATAACCACCTGCTTTTGCTAGCCCATGTTTGCTGTTTCAGGTGTACTCAAGGATTCAGCCTTTTCACTTGTAGATTTGCTTTATACAAAGTCCAGAAAACAACTTTTGTCCAAAGAAGTATCACAAGGTGACAAAAGCTAGTGAGGAACAAAATGTTACTTCAATAGAGTGTGTGAATGAAACACTGCCAAATTACAACTTTATCTTCTGCACTGAATGTTGTACATATTGTAAAGCATCTTTACAAAATGCACAAAAAACTCACCAGCTCAACTGATCTGCCTTTTTGTAATTAAGGCAAGCATACATCAAACAGTCACAGCAATGGTGAGAAAGCACATCAGACCAACCCAAGATTGTTCATGTCCTATATAAATAAAAATCTTTTATTCTTCTTTTGTGTTGTTGATTTTGAAAATAATTCTAGGGTAATTACATATGTTTTGTCAAAAAGTAATTCTATTCAATGAATCACACACCTAGACCAACAGAAAATGATCTATGCTACTATTCCTTCTACCAAAGTACGTGATGATACACTTCCCTACACTGTATTCTATGTGCCACTTCTTTGCCCATTCTCCTAATCTATCCACATCTTTCTGCAGATCTTGTGTTTCCTCAACTCTATTTGTCCCTTCACCCATCTTTATTTCATTTGCAAACTTGGCCACAAAGCCATCAATTCAATCAGGCCCTATTGCCCAATTCAAAGTAAATTTACTATCAGAGTACATATATGTCACTATATACAACCCTGAGATTAATTTTCTTGCGGGCAGTAAATCCAAGAACCATAATGGAATCAATGAAAGACTGCACTCAACAAAGAAACGATGTGAAAAAGACAACAAACTGTGCAAATATAGAAGAAAAAGAAAAATAATAATAATATATAAGCAATAAATATCAAGAACATGAGAGGAAGATTTTCTGAAAGTGAGTCCATAGGTTGTGAGAGCAGCTCAGTGATAGGGCAAATGAAAATGAATGAAGTTATTCCCTCTGGTTCAAGAGTCTAATGGTTGAGGGGTAATAATTGTTCCTGAACCTGGTGGAGAGGTCCTGAGGCTCCTGTACCTTCCCCCTGATGGCAGCAGCAAGAAGAGAGCATGACCTGGGTGGTGCAGGTCCCCGACACAGTGCCTCGAGTTCCACCAGATCTCAGTATAACCTTCTCCACTCTATCACCTGTCTGACCATTTCTCCCCCAAGCTAAAAACTACATTTTATGGCTTAATTTGTTGAACTCCAGGTGTCCAATACAAATATCCAATCACTTTCCTAAATTATGATGACAAAACATAATTGGATGTACTCCACCCCTGCTTTACCTTTATTGCTTCACTGTAGATACAAGAGCAAGAGTAACACCTCCACAAGAAATCCTTCTTTTAGTTCCTTCCAACTCACCAATAGATTTCCTTAGAATTTTGCTGTTAAGCATAAATCTCCAGTCAATTCCACGCACCACCACGTCTCAAACTCTCTTGCTTTACATTTATGTAACATATCTTCTACCTTTCACGCTGTCAATTCTTTCTACTGCTACAATCATAGGCCAAATAAACATATCAGACATCTTCATTTTTGCTTCTGCAGAAGGTTCTTCAGATGGCTATTTGAAGATATATGGAATAAGCATGTTGAAAATCATCTGATCTAGTGACACTTTGTTGGGGAACTTCTTTTTTTAATCAAACTTCATAATCTAATGCCACAGCCACAAAGAAATGCAACTTAACAACGAAGCAAGTGTAAATCCCTCTCTTTGGAAATCCAAAGGATCACAATACAATATGGGTAAAGCCCTCCCCATCACTGAGCACATCAACACGGAGTGTACAGGAAGGTACAGGAGCCTCAGGTCCCACACCAGCAGGTTCAGGAACAGTTATAACCCCTCAACCATTAGGCTCTTGGACCAGAGTGGATAACTTCACTCAGCTTCACTCACCCCATTACTAAAGCGTCCCACAACCTGTGGTCTCACTCTCAAGGACTCGTCATCTCATGTTCTCGATATCTATTTATTATTATTTATTTTTATTCTTTCATTTTGCATTTGCACAGTTTGTTGTTTTTTGCACGTTGGTTGTTTGTCCGTCCTGTTGGGTGCAGTCTTTCATTAATCCCACCATATTTCTTGTATTTACTGTGAATGTCCTCAAGAAAATAAATCTCAGGTTTGTATAAGGTGAGATATATGTACTTTGATAGTTTAAAGTTTTTGTTTGGTCTTATTTTTAGTGGTTGCTGAGCAGCTGGATCCAAAAGTGATGAACAGATCACATATTGCAGTGGAATTAGTTGATAAGGATATGAAAAGACAGTCTGAATTAAGAGTTTTTTCAATATTGCATTAGAACCTAACTAGGAAACTTTACCATGGGGGAAAACATAATCAATACAATTTGCAGATTCAATTTCTGATCATAGGAAACCAAAAGGCCACTGAAAAAACTAAATGCCTGAGGCAGACAGGGACAAATCTGCTAAGATTACAATAATTTATGCAACCCATCTCTTACCCCTTTCAAATCCAGTAAATCAGACATGGCCACCAGAAGAGTTCTGAAATCAATTGGAAAAACTGTTCAGGAGAAGATTCGTGGAAATGATTCACCCAGAGACCAACAGCTTTTCTACACGCACGCAGGAAGAACCACAAAAAACCGAAGAGCACCTCTTGTGTTGCCATAACAACCTAGTCTTATCACCACATATTATAGTACTTCTTGTTTCAAACAATTGCTCATGTAATATTTATGTTAGCTTAACTTTGAAAGGAAAAAGTGAAAATTAAACAGGGTTTCAAAAACAAAGCATATCAAGTTTGATAAAGCAAAAACTATTAAGCTATAATTTTACCAAAGCATTCAGAAGTCAGCATTATAAAAGCAATTTGACATGTATAATGGGTACATAGTTTTTGACACATCACTGTAATAGACCCAGTACTACTGTGTTTGAGCCTGCCACTCTTCCAGGCTTTTTAGAACAGTTTTGCACAGAACAAAATTGAAATTAAATGTTACGTTTTTGTTTAGAAAGAGGAAAATCAAATTGCACTCACACAAGTTAAAAAAAAAGCATACATTAAGATCGACAGTCCAATCACACACACACACACACACACACACGAGAAAATCTGCAGACGTTGGAAATCCACGCAACGCTCACAAATTACCGGAGGAACTCAGCAGGTCCGGCAGCATCTATGGAAAAGAGTAAACAGTAAACGTTTTGGGCCAAGACCTTTATCATTATCTGCTTACTCTTTTCCATAGATGCTGCTTGCCTGTTGAGTTCCTCCAGCATTTTTTTGTGTGTCATTAAGGTGGATAATTAAGTTACTTGCCTAATTGCTTATTTTAGTAACCACGTTCAATATGCAAGTATGTCTGCAAGAAAATGAATGTCAGGATTGCAACCAGTGACGCACACATACGTATTCTGATAATAAATTTGCTTTGAACTGTGAAGCTATTCCTATTCTATCATTTTAGTTAGACTCCGATGCACTGGGTTTTGGAAAGGAGTCAACTGCAGTGATGAACAAGGTAGAGGAGCTGCATAAAAAGAATAAAAAACATAATCAGTCAGCTTTATTTCCAAGCAACCTTTATTTGCAAGTCATAGAGTCACAGAATACCACAGCACAGAAACAAGCCCTACGGCCTATCCAGTCCGTACTGAATAATTATTCTGCCTAGTCCCATTAATCTACACCCAAACCACAGTCATCTATCTCATCCATGTACCTATCCAAATTTCTCTTAAATGTTGAAATCAGACCCTTATTAATCCACCATTCCTGTTTGCAAGATTAGACTTTCAGCAAGTGGTGCAAGTGAGCTTGATTTCAACGTTTACGAGACTTTTGGTTAGGCACATAGATGGGAGGGATATGGTCCTGGTGCAGGTCGACGGGAGTAGGCAGTTTAAACGGTTTCAGCATGGACTAGATGGGCCTGTGCCTTACTTCTCTATGACTTCATAACTCATTTGAAATGCTCAAGAATTGTTGGGAATCAGCACAAGTCATTCATTAATAACCTTCCACTTTTATGTTTCAATAAAAACCTAAATTCACCCTACAAAGCACATTGCAATTTGCAGACACCACCAGTCTGCATAACTAGGGCTGTGATAGGGCTTTAAATGACATTACAGGGTGGGGCTGGTTCAACAGGTTGGAAAAGCACGGATAAAGCAACAGGGAAGGAGGAGAGTGCAGGGGAACTTACTGATGTCTCCAGTATAAAGAATAAGACAAAAAGTTTAGAAAGGAATAAGAATTTAACTTCAGACAACATGGAGATAAAACTAAGAAGAAGGCAGTGAATATAGCCCTGAAGGTGTTATATCTGCATGTATACAAATAAGGTAGATGAGCTTATAGCACAGTTAGAAATTGGCAGATATGACATTGTGGCAATCACAGAAAGAAGATCGAAGTTGGAATCCATACATCCAAAGACACACATCCTATTGAAAAGCCAGGCAGACAGTCAGAAGGTGTGGGGGGGGGGGGGGGGCTCTGTTGGCAAACTATGAAATCAAATCCTTAGAAAGAGCTGACAAAGGGTCAAAAGGTAGAGTTAAGAAACTGCAAAGACAAAATGATCCTGATGTCAGTTATATGTTCCTCCGTTAGTCGGGGTCAACCATGGACGTTGCGTCTCAGCTGTCTACTTGATATACAAGCCAGGGCAGTACAATATGGACAGCAGTCTGTTGTCCACGTAGCAGGCTCCCCCTCTCCATGCAGCTGATGAATCCTGCAGAGACCCATACACTTTGGCAACAGTGGCATCGCAAGAATTGCCAGCTAGCATTAAACTCAATGTTGGTCTGCCTTAGGGGCTCCAACTCCAGATATTTCCCTTGCGGTTTACTCTCGAAGCCCTCCTCATGAGTGGGTATGGCCGCAAGGCAGCAGAGGTTTGCAATCAGAGTTTTCCTTCTGGATGAGCTGGCAACCACGGGTGACAAGCTTTATACTGCCAGTAGAAACAGTTCCACTGGACTTAGTAACTAAGCCACACGTGAAGGCCAGGAGCTGGATTTGGTTGTCAGAGGCTATTTGAGACGCATACCATTGGGAGCATTTAACAGGTAGTGGGAGCTTGTTCCCACTACAAACCCATCTATAACAACTTTAAGGTACCTGAGAGTTGTATACAGGCCTCCAAATAGTAGCCAGGATATAGGCGGCAAATTACAACGGGGATAGAAAAGGTGTGAACAAAGGCAATACTATGATGGTCATGAGGGATTTTAACATGCAAATAGATTAGGAAAATCCAGTTGGTACCAGATTCCAAGGGAAGGAATTTGTAGAATGCCTATGAGATGGCTCTTTAGAGTAGCTTGTAGTTGAGCCCCCATAAGGAAAGGCAATTCTGGATTAGATGCTATGTAATGAAACAGTTTTGATTAGGGAGCTTAAGGTAAAGGAAACCTTAGGAAGCAGTGATCATAATATGTTAGAATTCACACTGCAGTTTGAGAAGGGGAAGCTAAAAATCAGATGTATTAGTATTATAGTGGAGTAAAGGGTATTACAGAGGCATGAGAGAGGAGCTGGCCAAAGTTGATTGGAAGGGACACCACCATGAGTGACGGTAGATCAACAATGGCAGGTAATTCTGGTGTAATTTGGAAGATACAGTTTCATCCCAAAGCTGCAATTGAAGGAGAAGATGAGGTAATTGTAGCAACAAGATAAGTCAAAGACAGCATAAAAGAAAAGAGAGAGAATGCAATATACCCAAAATTATTAGGAAGCTGGAGGATTGGGAAGCATTTAAACAGAAGCAATTTAAAAAGCAAGAAGGAGAGAAGATGAAAATCTAGCATGGATTAAAGATTGGCAGGCTGGTAGGAAGCAAAGCGTGGGAATAAAGGGGCCTTTTCTGGTTGGCTGCTGGTGATGAGCAGTGTTCCGCAAGGGTCAGTGCTACTTTTCACACTGGATGTTAATGATTTGGATATGATGGAATTGATAGCTTTCTGGCCAAGTTTGTGTACGGTACAAAGATAGGGAGGGGCAGGTATGGTTCAGGAAGCACGGAGTCTGCAGAAGGATAAGACAGATTGGAAGAATGGGTAAAGAAGTGGCAGATGGAATACAATGTCGGGAAGTGTATGGTCATGCACTTTGGTAGAAGGAATAAAGATGGAGACTGTTTTCTTAATGGGTAGCAAATTCAGAGATACGGACGGATCTGGGAGTCCTACTGCAGAATTCCCTAAAGGTTACCTTGCAGTTTGATTTGGAGGTAAGGAAGGCAAATGCAATGTTAGCATTTATTTTGAGAGGACTAGAATATAAAAGGAAGGATATAATGCTGAGGCTTCATAAGGCATTGGTTACACCAGATTTGGATTATGAGCAATTTTGGGCACCATATCAAAGGAAGGATGTGCCAGCATTGGAGAGGTTTCAGAGGAAATTTACAAGAATGAGTCTGACAATGAAAGGGTTAATATAGGAGCATTTGCTGGCTTTGGGCTGTACTTGCTGGAGTTTAAAAGAATGAGAGTGTTCCTCATTGAAATATTGAAAGGAGTAGATAGGATGGACATGGAGAGGATGTTTCCAATAGTGGGAGAGTCTAGGAACAGACGGCACAGTTTCAAAATAGAAGGGCATCCCTTTAGAACAGAGGTGAGAAGGAATTTCTTTAGTTAGCCGGTGGTGAATCTGTGGAACTCACTGGGTATACTTAAAGCAGAGGTTAACAAATTCTATTGAAGGGAGAAGGCAGAAGAATGGGGTTGAGAGAGAAAATAAATCAATCAAGAGCGAATGGTGGTGAAGACTCGATGGGTCAAATGTCCTAATTCTGCTCCCATGTCTTATGTGAAACATAGAACATAGAAAACCTACAGAACAATACAGGTCCTCCGGCCCACAAAGTTGTGTCGAACTTGTCCCTACTTCAGAAATCACTAGCTTACCTATAAGCCCTCTATTTTTCTAAGCTCCATGTACCAATCCAAAAGTCTCTTAAAAGACCTATCGTATTCGCCTCCACCACTCCATGGCGATTCCATTCCAATAACCAAGCCCATTCCACGCACTCACCGCTCTCTGCGTAAAAAACTTACCCATGACATCTCCTCTCTACCTACTCCCCAACAGCTTAAACCTGCGTCTTCTTGTGGCAACCATTGCAGCCCTGGGAAAAAGCCTCTGACTATCCACACGATCAATGCCTCTCATCATCTTATACACCTCCATCAGGTCACCTCTCGTCCTCTGTCACTCCAAGGAGAAAAGGCCGAGTTCAAAACAGAATCAGGTTTTTGTTGCGAAATTTATTAACTTTGCGGCAGCAGTAAAATGCAATACAAGGTAATAGACAGAAAAAAGAAAACTATGAACTACAGTAAAATAATATAACAGTTAAATAAGTAGTGCGGAAAAACAGGAAATAAAAATGTAGGGAGTTAGCGTTCATGGGTTAAATGTCCATTCAGTAATCAGATGGAACCCTGTGCCCAGACTAAAACCAAGGGCCAGAATATAGTGTACAAACTATTGTGCTCAGTTCTGGTTGCCTCACTACAGGAAGGATGTGGAAACCATAGAAAGGGTGAAGAGGAGATTTACAAGGATGTTGCCTGGATTGGGGAGCATGCTATATGAGAATAGGTTGAGTGAACTCGGCCTTTTCTTCTTGGAGCAACGGAAGATGAGAGGTGACCTGATAGAGGTGTATAAGATGATGAGAGGCACTGATCGTGGGGTCAGGGGTAAGTTTTTTTACTCAGAGAGTGCTGAGTGCGTGGATGGACTGCTGGCAACAGTGGTGGAGGCGGATATGATAGGGTCTTTTTAGAGACTTTTAGATAGGTACATGGAGCTTAGGAAAATAGAGAGCTATAGGTAAGCATTAGTATATCTGAGGTAGGGGCATGTTCAGTACAACTTTGTGGGCCGAAGGGCCTGTATTGTTCTGTAGGGTTTCTATGTTTCTAAACTGAAATACGAACAGTCAATGGGTCAGCCAGAAGTTGTGAAAAGAGGAAAAGAGATGACACTTATGGTGAGAGGAATTCAGGTTCTGATGTAACTCGATGTCTCTTTCCTGCCTGATTGGTTCGAACACTTTCTGTGTTCAGTTCAGCTGCTTGACTTTCATTTGCAGCCAAGCCATACAGTATTAATTGATACAGGATTCTCGTGCACCATCTTATGCACAGGATCTCTGATATGGGTTGGGCTGTAAAAATATAAGTTCAATATTAACGCTGTCTGCTAAAATCGGTGTTCAGAGATGTTCGGTACATTGTTCTGAGTAACAGCTGTCTTGTCACTAATAGCTTGTAAATGACTTAAAATGAATTCTATCATCAAATGTTTCCTTGAGCAACTGAAATTACAAGTGCTAAAGCTGAGGGTTTAAGTAATATTTGCAAAGGGTACATTTTCTTTTTATGTTTTTCATTTAAAAGACGTGGGTGTAAATTATTGCTCGTCTCTAATTGCTGGAGGTGGTGATGAACTATTGCTGCCCTTCCGTTGAAGGCACTCCCACCTTGTTTGTTGGGTCGGAAGAATTAAACCCTATGGCAATGAATGAATTACGATACACTTCCAATTCAGAATCGCATTTGTTCTGCGCAGCAATCTGCAACTGTTCCCAAGCTCCAGCTGCCCATAGCAACCAAGGGACAAGAGGCTTACGATCTGAACCTTTCAGGTGCTGTTGAAGTCGCCTGGGCAAGTAACAACATCTTTTACAGTTAACACAGACTGCAGCTGCAGAGTGATGCTGGTGGAGAACCAAAGGTTTAGAATGGTGGAGAGGGTGCCAATCCCTTCCTACACTGTCACAGGGGCAAAGATAACAATGAGGAGCAACACCTCCATCATCTGACCAAAAAGGGGGCCAGAGCTTTTGGTTACATGCCATTTTATTCACCATCTACTGCAAGTTTTTATTCTGAATTTGAATTGAAATGAATCGACTTTATTTCTTACATCCTTCACATACATGAGGAGTGAAAATCTTTATGTTACGTCTCCATCTAAATGAGCCATGTGCAATCATAGTAATTTATAATAAATAGAACAGTCAATATAATATAGAGTGTACTCAAGTCAGAGTAAGTTCATCAGTTTGATGGCCTGGTGGAAGAAGCTGTCCCAGAGCCTGTTAGCCTTGGCTTTTATGTTGCGGGACCGTGTCCCGTATGGTAGCAGTTGGAATAGATTGTGGTTGAAGTGACTTGGGTCCCCAATGATCCTTTGGGCCCTTTTTACACACCTGTCTTTGAAAATGTCCTGAATCATGGGAGGATCACAACTACAGATGCGCTGGGCTGTCCGCACCACTCTCTGCAGCGTTTTGCGATTGAGGGAGGTACAGTTCCTATACCAGGCAGTGATGCAGCCAGTCAGGATGCTGTCAGTTGTGCCCCTGTAGAAAGTTCTTAGGATTTGGGGGCCCATACCAAACTTCTTCAACCGGCTGAGGCGAAAGAGGCGCTGTTGTGCCTTTTTCACCACACAGCTGGCGCGTACAGACCACGTGAGGTCCTTGGTGATGTGGATACAGAGGAACTTAAAGCTGTTTACCCTCTTAGTCCCAGATCCAATGATGTCAATAGAGGCTAGCCCATCTCCATTCCTCCTGTAATCCACAACCAGCTCTTTTGTTTTTGCGTCATTGAGGGAGAGGTTGTTTTCTTGACACCACTGTGTCAGAGAGATGACTTCTTCCCTGTAGGCCACCTCGTTATTGTTTGAGATAAGGCCAATTATAAGGGGAGGGGTGTTTGGGGGTCAAGTTTCTTGTTGTGTTTTTAGTTTTCAGTGCGTGGGGGGTGGAACGGGGGCAAATGTACTTGCTGCATTTTGTGCGGGGGGGTTGGGGCTGATGGTCATGTTGCATTCTGTCCAGGGGAGCGGTGGGGGGGGGGGGGGTTGATGATCGTGTTGTTATTCTTTTTTTGTGTGAGGTGGGGCAGGTTAGCTGTGTCTCTTTGAATTGACTTCCATGGCTTTTTTTTGTTCCATGGCTCTCTGGAGAAGACAAATCTCAGAGTTATATGCTGCATAGATACTTGGATAATAAATGAACCTTTGAACCTTTTACTCCACAATTTGACATACAATGTTATTGGAGAATTGCTAATGGAGGATCTGAGATCATGCAAGCACAATGTAACAAAAAATGTGTTCCTGAAATATGGCAGTGCATAATGGAGCTAAAAATCGAAGAAAGATCAGAGCAATTAAATATCTCTTTACTCCTAGTTTCGTGTGAACACTAAGGGTTTCCATAAATAACAGGCAAACTTGTTATCTTGTGTTTCAAAAAACCTCATCTTTCATTTAAATATTGATTAGCATAAAAAAGGAACACTAAATCTTTCATAAAACCCTTTTAGACTGCATTTGAAAAGCATACATTCAACTTCAAACAGAAACGATAATTTACCTGATTAAAAAGTGCATAAGTATTCACTCACTGTCCAGAGAAATATTATTCTGAAATTTAAATTGGTTCATCTGTGAATTAGTGATACCAGCCGCTGCTTCCCTCTAGTGAGTGGGGAACGCTTGGATGGGAAAAATTTGAATGATAAGAATGTAGCAGCACTTTGAGGGATGAACTGTGTATTTCTACGCATCTTGATACAGTTTCATCATCTCTGTATGTCTTCAGTTCGTATATTTTACAGCCTGGTCAGGAGTGGACTATCTAGCAACATAGAGTGATGAAGCATGAAAAAGGGCCCAGCGGACCAGCTTGCCCATGACAACCAAGATGTCTATCTGATCTGGTCTCATTTGACTGATATCATTCTAGGCCTTTTCTGGCCATGTACCAACAATCTCTGAAAGTCCGTTCCATATACCGACAGCCTCTGACAGTCCGTTCCATATACCGACACCCTCTGACAGTCCGTTCCATATACCGACACCCTCTGACAGTCCGTTCCATATACCGACACCCTCTGACAGTCCGTTCCATATACCGACACCCTCTGACAGTCCGTTCCATATACCGACACCCTCTGACAGTCCGTTCCATATACCGACACCCTCTGACAGTCCGTTCCATATACCGACACCCTCTGACAGTCCGTTCCATATACCGACACCCTCTGACAGTCCATTCCATATACCGACAATCTCTGACAGTCCGTTCCATATACCGACAATCTCTGACAGTCCGTTCCATATACCGACAATCTCTGACAGCCCGTTCCATATACCGACACCCTCTGACAGCCCGTTCCATATACCGACACCCTCTGACAGCCCGTTCCATATACCGACACCCTCTGACAGCCCGTTCCATATACCGACACCCTCTGACAGTCCGTTCCATATACCGACAATCTCTGACAGTCCGTTCCATGTACCGACACTCTCTGACAGTCCGTTCCATGTACCAACAATCTCTGACAGTCCGTTCCATATACCGACAGCCTCTGACAGTCCGTTCCATATACCGACACCCTCTGACAGTCCGTTCCATATACCGACACCCTCTGACAGTCCGTTCCATATACCGACACCCTCTGACAGTCCGTTCCATATACCGACACCCTCTGACAGTCCGTTCCATATACCGACACCCTCTGACAGTCCGTTCCATATACCGACACCCTCTGACAGTCCGTTCCATATACCGACACCCTCTGACAGTCCGTTCCATATACCGACACCCTCTGACAGTCCGTTCCATATACCGACACCCTCTGACAGTCCGTTCCATATACCGACACCCTCTGACAGTCCGTTCCATATACCAACAATCTCTGACAGTCCGTTCCATATACCAAGAGCCTCTGACAGTCCGTTCCATATACCGACACCCTCTGACAGTCCGTTCCATATACCGACAATCTCTGACAGTCCGTTCCATATACCAACAGCCTCTGACAGTCCGTTCCATATACCGACAATCTCTGACAGTCCGTTCCATATACCGACAGCCTCTGACAGTCCGTTCCATATACCGACACCCTCTGACAGTCCGTTCCATATACCGACAATCTCTGACAGTCCGTTCCATATACCAACAGCCTCTGACAGTCCGTTCCATATACCGACAATCTCTGACAGTCCGTTCCATATACCGACAGCCTCTGACAGTCCGTTCCATATACCGACACCCTCTGACAGTCCGTTCCATATACCGGCACCCTCTGACAGTCCGTTCCATATACCAACAGCCTCTGACAGTCCGTTCCATATACCAACACCCTCTGACAGTCCGTTCCATATACCAACAGCCTCTGACAGTCCGTTCCATATACCGACACCCTCTGACAGTCCGTTCCATATACCGACACCCTCTGACAGTCCGTTCCATATACCGACAATCTCTGACAGTCCGTTCCATATACCGACAATCTCTGACAGCCCGTTCCATATACCAACACCCTCTGACAGTCCGTTCCATATACCAACAGCCTCTGACAGTCCATTCCATATACCGACACCCTCTGACAGTCCGTTCCATATACCGACAATCTCTGACAGTCCGTTCCATATACCAACAGCCTCTGACAGTCCGTTCCATATACCGACACCCTCTGACAGTCCGTTCCATATACCGACACCCTCTGACAGTCCGTTCCATATACCGACACCCTCTGACAGCCCGTTCCATATACCGACAGCCTCTGACAGTCCGTTCCATATACCGACAGCCTCTGACAGTCCGTTCCATATACCGACACCCTCTGACAGCCCGTTCCATATACCGACACCCTCTGACAGTCCGTTCCATATACCGACACCCTCTGACAGCCCGTTCCATATACCGACAGCCTCTGACAGTCCGTTCCATATACCGACAGCCTCTGACAGTCCGTTCCATATACCGACACCCTCTGACAGCCCGTTCCATATACCGACAGCCTCTGACAGTCCGTTCCATATACCGACAGCCTCTGACAGTCCGTTCCATATACCGACACCCTCTGACAGCCCGTTCCATATACCGACACCCTCTGACAGTCCGTTCCATATACCGACACCCTCTGACAGTCCGTTCCATATACCGACAATCTCTGACAGTCCGTTCCATATACCAACAGCCTCTGACAGTCCGTTCCATATACCGACACCCTCTGACAGTCCGTTCCATATACCGACAATCTCTGACAGTCCGTTCCATATACCGACAGCCTCTGACAGTCCGTTCCATATACCGACACCCTCTGACAGCCCGTTCCATATACCGACACCCTCTGACAGTCCGTTCCATATACCGACACCCTCTGACAGTCCGTTCCATATACCGACACCCTCTGACAGTCCGTTCCATATACCGACACCCTCTGACAGTCCGTTCCATATACCGACAATCTCTGACAGTCCGTTCCATATACCGACAGCCTCTGACAGTCCGTTCCATATACCGACACCCTCTGACAGTCCGTTCCATATACCGACACCCTCTGACAGTCCGTTCCATATACCAACACCCTCTGACAGTCCGTTCCATATACCGACACCCTCTGACAGTCCGTTCCATATACCAACAATCTCTGACAGCCCGTTCCATATACCAACAGCCTCTGACAGTCCGTTCCATATACCGACACCCTCTGACAGTCCGTTCCATATACCGATACCCTCTGACAGTCCGTTCCATATACCAACAATCTCTGACAGTCCGTTCCATATACCAACAATCTCTGACAGTCTGTTCCATATACCAACAGCCTCTGACAGTCCGTTCCATATACCGACACCCTCTGACAGTCCGTTCCATATACCAACAGCCTCTGACAGTCCGTTCCATATACCGACACCCTCTGACAGTCCGTTCCATATACCAACAGCCTCTGACAGTCCGTTCCATATACCGACACCCTCTGACAGTCTGTTCCATATACCGACACTCTCTGACAGTCCGTTCCTTATACCAACAGCCTCTGACAGTCCGTTCCATATACTGACACCCTCTGACAGTCTGTTCCATATACCAACAATCTCTGACAGTCCGTTCCATATACTGACACCCTCTGACAGTCTGTTCCATATACCGACATCCTCTGACAGTCCGTTCCATATACCAACAGTCTCGTCAGCCTCTGTGTAAAAATGGTTCCTTGGATCCATTTTAAAACTTTGTCCTTACATCTTAAACCTATGCTCTTTATGGTTAAAATCAGATATTTTGCATATTCTATAATTAAAATGCACGTTTACAAGATGGGATTACACTATTGTTATTGCAGAAAGTGGTCATTTAGCTCTCAGGAATATACTACAGTAATTCAAACACTTTTGTCTGTCACGATTGACACCACGATGGCATTGCAGTTAGCACAATGCTATTACATATTACAGTTCTGGGTGTTGGCATTTGCAGTTCAATTCTGATGTCATCTGAAGGAGTCTGTACGTCCTCCCCATGGAATAGGTGGGTTTCCACAGGACTGTGGGTCCTCCCACAGTCTAAAGACATTCCAGGTAGGTTAACTGGCTCTTGTAAAATTCTCCTGTGATTAGACCAGGGTTAAATTGGGGGTTGCTGAGTGGTATGGGTCAAAGAGCTGGAAGGGCTATTCCACGCTGTATCTCAATAAATAAATCTAACTTAGATACCATGCCACACTGTCTCCCTCGTCTCCCCTTCTAGACAGCTGCATTGCTCGGAGTAGGACTATATATTGTCACTTTTTTTAAGAGGCTGTGGCTGCAGGGAGGAGAAATGAGTGGTCTCCTGAGGGACATTGAATGAGAGATCTCCTGTGCGATGTATGAATGAGAGATCTCCTGTGCGATGTATGAATGAGAGATCTCCTGTGCGATATATGAATGAGAGATCTCCTGTGCGATGTATGACTGAGAGATCTCCTGTGCGATGTATGACTGAGAGATCTCCTGTGCCATGTATGAATGAGAGATCTCCTGTGCCATGTATGAATGAGAGATCTCCTGTGCCATGTATGAATGAGAGGTTGTCTGCATGATGTATGAATAAGAGATCTCCTGTGCCGATACATGAATGAGAGGTTGCCTGCGTGATGTATGAAAGGTTGCCTGCGCGATGTATGAATGAGAGATCTCCTGTGCGATGTATGAATGAGAGATCTCCTGTGTGATGTATGAATGAGACGTTGCCTGCGTGATGTATGAATGAGAGATCTCCTGTGTGATGTATGAATGAGAGGTTGCCTGCGTGATGTATGAATGAGAGAGCTCCTGTGCGATGTATGAATGAGAGATCTCCTGTGCAATGTATGAATGAGAGGTTGCCTGTGTGATGTATGAATGAGAGATCTCCTGTGTGATGTATGAATGAGAGGTTGCCTGTGCGATGTATGAATGAGAAGTTGACTGCATGATGTATGAATGAGAGATCTCCTATGCGATGTATGAATGAGAGGCTGCCTGTGCAATGTATGAATGAGAGGTTGACTGCGTGTCATATGAATGAGAGATCACCACCATTGAGCATATCTACATGGAACGTTGTTGGAGGAAAGCAATAACTATTATCAGGGATCGCCACCACCCAGGCTCTGCTCTTTTTCACTCTTGTCACCAGGAAGGCGGTACAGGAGTCTCAGGACTCACACCACCAGGTTCAGGAGCAGTTATTACCCCTCAACCATCAGGCTCTTGAACCAAAGGGGTAACTCCACTTACCCACGGAACTGCTCATACAACCTATGGACTCAGTTTAAAGTACTCTTCATCTCATGTTCTCAACATTTATAGCTTATTTATTAGTTTTTTTTGTATTTCCGCAGTTTGTTATCTTTTGCCAACTGGTTGTCCACACTTTTGGGTATGGTCTTTCATTGATTCTGCTGTAGTGTTCTTGGAGTTACAAAGTATGCCCATAAAAAAATGAATCTCAGGGTTAGAATTGGTGGCATTTATGTACTTTGATAATAAATTTACTTTGAACTTTGACCCATAGCAAATCAATCAGACCATCAGTTGTGCTAAGCTGAAAATATACCCAACAAGAGGGCAGCAAATATTTACATCACAGTATTGACATTCCTTTGTGTGTGACAAAAACCTTGAACGTGGACGAGTTAAAAGAAAGCTGAGTGTCCTGCAGTGAGTTACTAATACTGCAAAGCCTTTCCATTGGAACAAGTAACGACAGACAGATTACTCTCCACTTTGGGGCAAATGCAGCTCCACACCATCCAGATCAAAGTTACTCACTCGATTGACATGCCATGCACCATCTACACAATGCATTGCAGTTGTTTGCTCCCAAATATACTACAGCTATCACTAAGGACAAAGGAAATACATGCATGGGATTGACAACAATAAATGAGGATGCTACCACCTGCAATATTCCCCTTCAACTCACATGCTTCACTGAGGTGGAACCATCATCATCACTACTGGAACAGCCTGTCAATACCATTTAGGAGCACCTTTTGCAAAACAATTTCCCTGCGTCAAGAGCAAATAAGGATGGCCAATAAATGCTGCCAATGCTAACATCATCCCAGAAAAAGTTGTGCAAATGACAGATAGTAACTTAAAAAGTTTCTAACCTGTAAAAGATCTGGCCTCCATAACCCTTACTGGCACCTACCTGCTGTTACACTTTAATGCTAAGTCCCTTTAATTATCCCTAAAGTTTCAATGAGCTGCATATCACTGAAATACTCTGCTACATACTGTAATTTAATTTTAATAATTTGAAAACTATAGTTTTAAAGATAAAGCACAGAGACCTGGAAGTGATTAACAGTAATCTAATTCAGGGGTCCAGTGACGTCAAGCAGACATAGCAAAACTAAAATGGTTTACATCTGAATTAAATTACTGCCATGAAATCCTTGTCTGTTACCTCTTATTTTAATACGCACAGTTCAAATTGTGTTGTATTGCAGTGAGTTCACATTTATGCTGGGAAGAGCTGCCTTACCGATAACTTTGATAGTGGAAGATAAATGTTGCAAGATGAATTTATTACAGAATAAGCTGTAGTGGCCTACTATGAAATACACTCACTAGCCACATTTTTAGATACATCCTGCCAACTTGCGGTCCTCTTTTGCTGTAACCCATCCATATAACCATATAACAATCACAGCACGGAAAACAGGCCATTCCGGCCCTCCTAGTCCGTGCCAAACTCTTAATCTCACCTAGTCCCACCTACCCGCACTCAGCCCATAACCCTCCACTCCTTTCCTGTCCATATACCTATCCAATTTTACCTTAAATGACACAACTGAACTGGCCTCTACTACTTCTACAGGAAGCTCATTCCACACAGCTATCACTCTCTGAGTAAAGAAATACCCCCTCATGTTTCCCTTAAACTTTTGCCCCCTAACTCTCAAATCATGTCCTCTCGTTTGAATCTCCCCTACTCTCAATGGAAACAGCCTATTCACGTCAACTCTATCTATCCCTCTCAACATTTTAAATACCTCGATCAAATCCCCCCTCAACCTTCTACGTCCCAATGAATAGAGACCTAACTTGTTCAACCTTCTAGGTTTGAGCATTCAGAGATGCTCTTCAGCATACTACTCAGTAACTCATGGTAATTTGAGTTACTGTTGCTTCTTGTCCTTGAACTAGTCTGGCCTTTCTTCTCTGACCTCGTTAACAAGGCACTTATGCCAACAAAACTGTCGCTCACTGGATGTATTTTGTTTTTCACACCATTCCCTGTAAACTCTAGAGATGATTGTGGGTGGAAGTCCCAGTCAAAATCTCATTCCACGGACAAAGACACTTAGATCATATTTCCTCCCCATTCCGTTGTTTAGTCGGAACAAGAAATGAACATCCTGGCCACCTCAGCATGCGTTTATGTATTGAGTTGCTGCTACATGACTGGCTGATTAGAGATTTGCATTAATGAGGTGTTCAGACATACCTAATAAGGTGGCCACTAAGTTTGTCTTTAATGCTCTCTTACCTGGAGAATTTTTTTGACATTTTACAACCAACACAGGAATAACACAAAGATCAGATTAAGATCTTTCAAAATATTCAAAACATACTTCATAATACATTCAGAATTTGGTAGATTTTCACTGACATTGCAAAATGTATTGTTTTATGGCAGCTGTACAGTGTAATACATAAAAATTACTCAAGTGATAATAAGAAGTATATTTAACCAGGTGACCACTGAATATCATTTTTATTGTTAACGTGCACCTATGTATTCACCCTGGTAATGCTAAAATCACTGTCTGTGTCTTTAAGAGAAAACGGTGATATCATTATGTATGTGTGGAGTAGAAAGAAGAGTTGCAAGGTTCTAGGAAGGACGTTGAATGCTAGTCATATGATGAGGAAAGATGTTTGCAGGTATTGAATTGAATTGACTTTATTTCTTACATCATTCACATACATGAGGAGTAAAAATCTTTACGTTACATCTCCGTGTAAATGTGTAATGTGCAATTTATAGTAATTGGGAATAAATGGTATGTACAACTGGACAGTCAATATAGCATAGAAATACAATTGTATCAGCGTGAATTAATCAGTCCGATGGCCTGGTGGAAGAAGCTGTCCTGTAGGCTGTTGGTCCTAGCTTTTATGCTGAGGTACTGTTTCCCAGATGGTGGCAGCTGGAACAGTTTGTGGTTGGGGTGACTCATAGAACATAGAAAACCAACAGCACAATACAGGCTCTTTGGCTCACAATGCTGTGCCGAACATGTACTTACTTTAGAAATTACCTCGGTTTACCCATAGCCCTCTATTTTTCTAAGCTCCATGTACCTATCCAAGAGTCTCTTAAAAGACCCCATCGTATCTGCCTTCACCACCGTTGCCGGCAGCCCATTCCACGCACTCACCACTCTCTGAGTAAAAACTTACCCCTGACATCTCCTCTGTACCTACTTCCCAGCACCTTTTAACTGTGCCCTCTCATGCTAACCATTTCAGCCCTGGGAAAAAGCCTCTGACCAACCACACTATCAATGCCTCTCATCATCTTATACACCTCTATCAAGTCACCTCTCATCCTCCATCACTCCAAGGAGAGAAGGCTGAGTTCACTCAACCTATTCTCATAAAGCATGCACCCCAATCCAGGCAACATCCTTGTAAATCTCCTCTGCACCCTTTCTATGGTTTCCACATCCTTCCTGTAGTGAGGTGACCAGAACTGAGCACAGTACTCTAACTGGGGCCTGACCAGGGTTCTCCAATGATCCAATGAACACACCTGTTCTTGTAAATCTCCTGAATCATGGGAAGTTCGCAACTACAGATGTGCTGTGCTATCCACACCACTCTCTGCAGAATTCTGCAATTAAGGGAAGTACAGTGATACAGCTAGCCAGGATGCTCTCAGTTTTGCTCCTGTAGAAAGTCCTTAGGATTTGGGGACTCATGTCAAACTTTTTCAACCATCTGAGGTGAAAGAAGCACTGTTTTGCTTTTTTCACCACAAAGCCAGTATGTACAGACCACGTGAGATCCTCAGTGATGTGAATGCCGAGGAACTTAAAGCTGTTCACTCTCTCAACACCAGATCTATTGATGTCAATGGGGGGGGTAGCCCGTCTCCATTGCTCCTGTAGTCCACAACCAGCTCCTTTGTTGTTTTGACATTCAGGGAGAGGTTACTTTCTTCACACCACTGTGCTGCCTCATTATTATTTGAGATCAGGCCAATCAGTGTAGTGTCGTCAGCAAATTTAATTAGCAGATTGGAGCTTTGGGTGGCAACACAGTCATGAGTATACAGAGAGTATACCAATGGAGAGTGTGGTTGTGTAAAGTTCCTTATCGGCCTTCATGAGCAAGGAGAAATCATTTCAGGGTCTAGCTTATATGTGCTTGGAAGTTATGCATGTGTGTGCCAAAGTAAGAAAGATGAGATGTATTTATTCATATTTTTTATGTTGTGTAAAATACATGGGTGGGATTCTAATGTTGTATTGTTGTATTTTTTAGAATTACCACCACCATATTGGTTTTGTATATTTTTTTAAATTTATTTTCATGTTGCGTACATAACAAGGGTGTGTTAAAATTGTACAAGGCATTGGTGAGGCCAAATTTGGAGTATTGTGTACAGTTCTGGTCACTGAATTATAGGAAAGATGTCAACAAATTAGAGAGAGTACAGAGGAGATTTACTAGAATGTTACCTGGGTTTCAGCACCTAAGTTACAGAGAAAGGTTGAACAAGTTAGGTCTTCATTCTTTGGAACGTAGAAAGTTGAGGGGGGACTCGATAGAGGTATTTAAAATTATGAGGGGGATAGATAGAGTTGATGAGGATAGGCTTCTTCCATTGAGAGTAGAGGAGATTCAAACAAGAGGACATGAGTTGAGAGTTAAGGGGCAAAAGTTTAGGGGAACTTCTTTACTCAGAGAGTGGTAGCTGTGTGGAACGAGCTTCCAGTAGAAGTGGTAGAGGCAGGTTCGATATTGTCATTTAAAATAAAATTGGATAGGAATATGGACAGGAAAGGAATGGAGGGTTATGGGCTGAGTGCAGATCGGTGGGACTAGGTGAGAGTAAGCATTCGGCACGGACTAGAAGGGCCGAGATGGCCTGTTTCTGTGCTGAAATTGTTACATGGTTATATGAAATTAAGCTGAGATTGTAACAGCAGGAACCGTGTTTTTAAATTCATTTTGTTGTTTTTATTTTGATACCCTCTTTCTGCATTAAAACACCCAAAACAGATAAAAGAATTTAAGACCCAAAAAAGTATTTGTTGTCCTATTTTTCCCCAGGCTACAAAATATATAAGATACATTCTTGGAAAATCCACAATATATATCCCTCAGCTTTTAATGAATAGAATGCCCAGAGGTCAAAGTTCACGTTTTTCACTGTGCTGAATAGGTACCACATGCTGCTTTGGAATCCAATCGGGAAACACACGAAAGAACAGCAATATCGAGGAACAAATTAATTACCCAGTGAAAGGAATTTTTAAGGTGATTGACGGGGGAGAGCTTCAATTGCTACTTACCTAACAACAACTAGCTACCGTACCCATCAATGTTGCACTGGCCATTGGGAAACAGTCAGGCTTTAAAGAACATTCAGAATCCTAATCAGAATCAAAAAGGTTGAGCTTTTTAATCTGGGGTTTCTCCATCTTTCACTGTAGCTATAGGAGCTAATTGATAGGAACTGCAAGGAAATTGCAAAGTTAGTGTGGCAGGTGTCACACATTGCCCATTGGAAATCAGTCAGACCTTACTTAATACACATTCCAAATCAGGTTTAATATCACTGACATACATTATGTCATGAAACCTGTTAGTCTGCGGCAGTAATACATTGCAATGGATATTAATAAAATTAAAATATAAATTGCAATAAGAAAATACATACATAATGCAAAAAGAGAGCAAAAAAAGAAAAATAAATAATGGGCAGAGGACATGAGCTCCTTGTCCATTTCAAAACACTTCTGAACATCTATTTTTAAAATTTGACCTACTTAATAGGATTACTTAATGTTTGTTGATGTTGACTACAGTTATATAATTTGGTATATCCGATTACATGTTATTCTATATAAATATTTGTGTTACGATTTTTAATTTTGTCTCTTATTTTTATGACTATATTGATTTATCTTTACAATCTATGTAAAGCACTTTGAGCCTGCATCTTAATGCATGAAAGATGTTATATAAATAAGGTTACTCAGAAATTTGATGGCGGAGGGAAAGAAACTACTCCTGAAACACTGAGCATGTGTCTTCAGGCTCCTGTACCTTCTCCCTGATGGCTGCAAAGAGAAAAGGCATGTCCTGAATGATTGGACATTCATCATCCATTAATGATGGATGCTGCCCTTTTTGAGGCATCGCCTTCTGAAGATGTCCTCGATGCTGGGGAGGCCAGTGCTGATGGAGCTGGCTGAGTTTACAACTTCCTGCAGCTTTTTCCAGTATTGTACCATGGCCCCTCCATTCCAGACTCTCTGTGGTAGCTACAGCACAAAAGGCCCAAAGTTTGTATACAAAGGGCCTGAAGCATCCCTGAGGGTCTCTACCACCCATCCCACCATCTCTTTGACTCAGAGGAAGGAGGTTCAGGAGTATCAGGACTAGGACTGCTAGACTGGGTAACAGCTTCTTCTCTCAAGCTGTGAGACTAATGAATACCCTGCCACCACCAAGGTCCCGTCACTAGGCCAGCGAGCTGTTTACTGTTGACCTGTGCAGTACACTTCACGTGTATTTTGAATTATATTTTATTAACTGTTTGTGGTAATACTTTGTTTTTTATTAATGCTGCATGTGATATACGTTTTGTGGTGCACTGCGGCCCGGAGGGACGTTTTTTCACTTGGTTGTATATATGTAGAGTTAGATGACAATAAACTTGAACTTAAACACAAGGGTATTAAAAGTGAGAAGTCACAAAGATGTGGGAAAAGAGGACAGGGGTTTCTTCTCTTCCTTGCAAGGAAACAATTTATCTACATGCCACAGTCGTTATGGTTACATGAGTGATCACTGTGATCAAGTGCAAGTTTAATTGTCATTCAACCATACATATAAATACAGCCAAATTGTCAGTAAAAAATTCAAGTCCCTGTGTGGCATGGCCTGTAGATTGATGGTGCATGGATGCTGCCTTGCAGTCACACTTCTGGAAGAATAAGCAAGCAGCAGTCCTCAGCACACGTGACTGCAGCTGCAGATGAAGACAACCCAGCTTGCTCCGCAGCCAGTGGACAGTGGAGGGCCGCACTGACGGGAGGGACCAGTTCACACTACAGCGTGCCCACCATGCCTCCGCTCTCAACCTCACCACCTCTGGTATCTCCTCCCTTGGCAGGATGATGGCGTGGCCTTCTGTCTCACCAATAAACCAATGAAGTGGACTTGTAGTATTCTACATTTCCAATGTCCAATGGGATCTTGCGATCACAAGAGAAACATCCAAGACAATCACTTGCACCTTGTTGGACAATGCATCAACTCACCACATTGCCTTCCTGTAGCAGGCAACAACAAATAAAAACATAAGAACGTAAGAAACAGGAGCAGGAGTAGGCCATCTGGCCCGTCGAGCCTTCCCTGCCATTTAATAAGATCTGACTATGGACTCATCTCCACCTACCTGCCTTCTCCCCATAACCCTTAGTTCCCCTACAATGCAAAAATCTATCCAACCTTATCTTAAATATATTTACTGAGGTAGCCTCCATTGCTTCATTGGGCAGAGAAATCCACCGATTCACCACTCTTTGGGAAAAGCCGTTCCTCCTCATCTCCGTCCTAAATCTACTCCCCGAATCTTGAGGCTGTGTCCCCTAGTTCTAGTCTCATCTACCAGTGGAAACAACTTTCCTGCCTCTATCTTATCAATCCCTTTCATAATTCTATATATTTCCATAAGATCTACCCTCATTCTTCTGAATTCCAGCAAGTACAGTCCAAGGCAATGCAATCTCTCCTTATAGTCTAACCCCCTCATCTCTGGAATCAACCTGGTGAACCTCCTCTGCACTGCCTCCAAAGCCAGTATATCCTTCCTCACCAATACCCTGTACAGTGACAGCATAGCCTCCCTGCTCTTAAATTCAATCCTTATATCAATGAAGGCCGAGATTCCATTTGCCTTCTTGATAGTCTGCTGCACTTGCAAACCAACCTTTTGTGATTCATGCACAAGCATTCCCAAGTCCCTCTGAACAGCAACAGGCTTCCATTTTTTATCATTTAAATAATAATCTGTTCTTCCATTTTTCCTTCCAAAGTAGATGACCTCGCATTTACCAACATTGTACTCCATCTCCCAGACCCTTGCCCACTCCATCTCCACTGCTATTGAGCAATTCTCTAGTGGGATAATGGTAATAATAATAATAATAATAATATGTACTTTATTGACCCCAAGTAGGAAATTCTTTTGTTACAACAGCAACATTTAAAACACACTTAGCAGTGTTGTGCAGGCTTAATCAATAATAAAGCATAGAATAATAATACACACAAGAATTTACCAATGTGCAATAATGTGTAATACTGTGCAATAATAATGTACGTAATAATAAAACAGAGACAATGCTGTGTATCCTCCTGTTGCACAGAGATGAACTGTTGTACATGCTTGTTGCATTTGGTAGGAAAGATTTTCTGTAATGATCCTTGTGACAGTGGAGCTGAATGAATCTGTTCGAAAGGGGGCTCCGCTGCTTATTCAGTCGGTCATGAAGAGGATGTGCCAGATTGTCCATCATGGATAACATAATGGGTAAACCTGCAGTACTTGATGTTCTTGATATTTACTTATGTATTTTATTTAGAGACATAGAGTAGAATAGGCACGTCCAGCAACCCCTGACAACTCTGATTTAACCCTAACCAAAACATGGAACAAAGGCTACGTGCAGGAGCATTTCAGCTACTGCGTGTCAATGCACCTGTGCAGCTTAGAGGGAATGGTGATGTGGGTAAGACATCAAGTAATTCATTAATTAACTTTCCTTGACAATTGAACAATAAAACCAGTTTAACATAGAAAAAAACAACTGGGAGCTGCCAATGAGATGTCATCAGCTGTTATTCCAAAAGAAAATTGCTTCCATTTTTGTCAGTATTTAATAACAAGGATGGAAATACAATTAAGTTCACCCTTAGATTACTCCTCATCAATATATTCTAATTGGGCAGCCCCCAATGCCTGTTTACGTTTCACTACAGTGCCATGGTAAACAGTGTACTTCTCCAATTACAGCTCCATTACATGTCAAAGACTCGTGTTAAATTAACTTGCTTTCATTTGTTTTTATGAAGGAAGTTGGTAGCAAAACTCAGGAAGGTTTTCCAAAGATTATCACTCAAAAATCGCAGGACCAAAATATGAAACACATTGACTGTAGTATTGCCAAGAGATGAATTATTTCTTATCTGGCTTCACAGATTTCCAGCTGATTTCTCAAGAGCTCTGGGATGGACATTTCAGCCAAAGGAATTTAGATATAGGAAACTGTTATGAATGTACCACAGCTCTGAGGGGCTGAAGGGTGCGGGGTAGCCCCCTCCTTTGTGAGAATCGCAAGATCACTATTGAGTCAATTCAGGAGACCCAGGAAATGAGAGAAAGACATGCAGAATCCACAAGGCGTTGGAATGTGTCCTGGCCTCTGAAAGGCGGACCCATTGATGCCGGCTATTGTCTCTTGGAGACGGACTTGTGTATTGCATCCTGGACGATGCATCGACGCCCCAGGCAATGAACCAGGAGGTTGGTGGAGGGATTGCATCATCCCAACCTGATTGACACCTGAGACCCTGTGAGTCAGGATAAAAGAGGGTCTGTGGGAACAGCCCCTCAGACGCACCAGAAGAAACGCTAGCGATCCCGTAATAGCGAAAGCCGGTGGAAGGCCACGTGTGTCCGCTTCCATTTGCCCGGAATCGGTGACCTTTGCCACGGAAAGACGGTTTTTAGCTAACAACGGGGAACTCAACTTCCAACGACTCTCGAAGGATTGACGTTATAAAAGGAACGGGCAAGTTTTACCCCGTCTTTCTCTCCAACCAAAGAACTGCAGCTTGAATGACAGTGACTTTTATATTTCCATCGGACAATACATTATCCCCTAGACAACGACAGAGCTATTTCTTATTGATTATTATTATACCTGCGCTTTTAGATTTAGTATTGACGAAGTATATTATCTGTATGTTTGCATTGATATTATTTTGTGTCTTTTTATCAATAAATACTGTTAAAAAATAGTACCATCAGACTTCAACGGACCTCTCTCTCTTTGCTGGTAAGTGACCCAGTTACGGGGTACGTAACAAGACAAAACCTTCACCACAGGAAACCAGTGGTGTTGTCAGTTCTCATCCACCATTCACCACAGAAGTTTAAAACTTACTTTTAAATTAAATTTAAACATGGAAAGACACCCCTATGAACTCCTTGCTTTCTGAATCAAGTTCTGAAAACATTAGTCAAATCCCATGAAATCAGCCTTTGATTTTATTTCCTCGATGTTGGTGCCCATTAAACTCACTATTGTAACAAGAATGTAATATTTCAGCTTGTGGATTAATTCCATCACATTGAAGGTGGGGAAAATTAATCTCTTGTGCCTAAATGTTAAAGGCTCTAGGAGAAAATGTATTACTCTATTCATGACGTTTCTTCCTCCTCATGTGCTGTGCTGTAATGTTCTATGTCTATGAAGCAATTGATATCTTTCTGGGATATTTTTGCTTACCAATGCCATTTCTAGCATGAATATTCTATGTCAACCCTCATTTCAAAATGTGTGTTGGTCAATTATTTGGTAGGGCTACCAAAGCTGAGGTCAAACTTCTGCTCATCTATCACATGTTCATGAGATACAGAAATATGTTTTCCAACAAGAAGCGCATTAATACCCCTTCCCTTAATGGCTGATGAATATAACCCTGTAGAAGCTGCAAAAATAAACAGGAGAAACTCATCAACATTGCAGCTACAATGTAGCTGAGAATTTATAACTTTTAGGGGCTTTGGCTTAAGTCGCATTAATTGAATTTTAGCAATGCTACATAGCACCGTCATACAGAATAGGTTTTTCAGTCCATCACATCCACACCAACCTTTTGCCCATCTACATGAATCACATTTGCCTTCATAATGGTCTGATATCCTTCTTTGGCTTGTCTGTGTAGGTGCCTAAGGGTCTCTTAAATAGAGTGATTGCATCTGACTCCACCACTTCCTTCTTGCAGGGATATCCAGATACCTACGTCAAAAGCTCTCTCCTCAAATCGCACCTCTGCCCTCTTATTTCTGATACCCCTATTTTTGGAGACATGATTCTGACTGAATAAACTACCCATACCTCATAATTTCAAATACCTCTATCACTCCTCAGCTTCGAGGGAAAACAGATCTGGCCTGTCCAACATCCTGATGCTCTGCACTCTACAGTGCAGCTACATCTTTTCAACAGTGTGTCAATCAAGTGTGCTTTAACTAGTACTTCAAAGAACTGCCTCATTCTAAGCGTGGGCCTCTGAGGAAAAGCATGTTGTATGCCTTCATCAGCATCCCATCGATCTGTGGTGCCACTTTCAGGGAAGTGTGGAGTTGAATCCTGGGATCTTTCTGTGAGTTAACATCCCTTAGCACCCTACCATTTACTATACATCTCCTACACCTAACTGCATCACCATGCATTTCACTAGATTAAATTCCATCTGATTTATATCCTGTAGTAATGTTAGATCAGGGGTTCCCAACCCGGTGCCCACGGACTCCTCAGTTAACGGTAGAGATCCATGGTATGAAGAACATTGGGAACCGCTGTCTTAGATAAACTTCTTTGCTGTCCAGAACACCGTCAACCTTTGTGTCATCCACATACTGACCAATCATACCTCCTAAGTTTATAGCTAAGTCAAACCAAAGTCCCAGCACCACTCCCTGCAGTAGACCACTTGTCTCAGACTTCTCATCAGAAGAGCATCCTTTCATCACTATCTTATGCTTCCTGTCACTAAGTAAACTGGATTAGTTCAAAATGCGAAGTTAGAAATCTTTCCAGGTCAAGCATATTCCCTATAGGGACATCACGCTGAACAAGCACGTTGCAGAATTTTCTTGACCACAGTGTAGTAAGAGAGTGAATCACTTGTTTGAGGCAACATCCACTGATGCGAGTAGTAACCAGATGGGACAGCAGGACTAACATCACATTTCCTATCATTTCCATTTCACTGCTGTTGGGTTTGATGATAACTCAGAAATCAATCATTTGTAATGTACCATGCAAACCATATTTTTGACCAAAAACAGCTCACACAGACATGACTTTCTCTGTCCTACCATACCTCAGACTCTAAAGTTCTTTATTTCTCACTTTGTCCATCCCCTTACCTCGACTTTAATGGCCATGCCTCAACTTGTTGAGTCCCCAAGCCTCTCTGCTTTCCTCTCCCTCATTACATCCACCCTTAAAATCTACGCTAAAGCTCATCTAATCTGCTCTGATATCTAGTTTTTCTCTATTCAAGCCTCTGAGAAATAGGTTGGATCAAATTAATACATTATGGATGTTATATAAAAGATTGTTGACAAAGAACTAATGGTGGATAGTTTGCTTCAGTATCCAGTTCTTTGTAAAATGCGATTGTCAATCCATTCAATCATTAATGCTTTTTCTCCCAAATCAAAAGACCCGAAAGGGTTGAAACGGAAGCAGCCACGATGTTGGAAGTTGTAAGGCAACGATCTTATTAGAAGATATTGTGGGAGACAATGGTGACTGAGTTACATTGCTAATACAAAGGGTACAGCAAGAAAATGCAGTAACAGAAAGCACAAAGCAATAAGAAATAATAAAATCTAATTTTATCATCTCATTCAGTTCTGATTCAGTTACTCCAAGTAGGAAAGAGAAAGTGCTTACGGTGCTATAGTGGTAACTGTTAACTCCAGTGCCCGTTTAAAGCAGTAAGGTACCTCTCAGACCAATGGTTAAAGGCCAATCCGGATTGGGCAGCACGCTCCTATTTACAATGCATAGTAAAATCAAACTGCATTGAAGTGTGGTTATCTCAACTTACAAAAGTATTTTCAATACACTTTTGTGGCATAAGTGCAAAGCCCGATGAAGCTATGCGCAGCAATTCTTCTAAGCATCAGAGTACCAACTGTAAGATTGAGGATCAATTCCACCAGTGTCTGTAGGTGTTTGCATGATCTGTCTGTAACTGCATGGGTTTCTTCTGGTGCTCTGGTTTCCTCCCACATTCCAAAGAATTAGGACTTAGGGTTAGCAAATTTTGGGTATGCTACATTGGCACTGGAAACATACGACACTTGTAGGCTGCCCCCAGCAAATCTTAGACCATAAGACCATCAAATATAGGAGCAGAATTAGGCTATTTGGTCAATCGAGTCTGCCCATCTAGTTCTGTGTTGGTTGTAGACTCAAAAAAATGCAGTTCATGTATGTTTTGATGTTCATTTGACAACTAAAATTAATCTTTCTTTGCTTCTTTTTAAAGTCAGGGAAGTATTTCCTCCTTGTACAATGTATTACAAGTTGGCTTCTGGCTCATTACTGAAGTCTGAACACTGGAGTGCCAATGAACCATTCCTTCAGGAAGCTATGAAGTCAGTGCATTCTTTCCCTATACTTGGAGTGAGGTCCAAAGCAACTTCTCAAAGGTGCTAAGGATAAATGCAGTTCTCCCTCTAACTTAAGATTACCTTAAATAGCACAAACCCATATTTGATCCTCAACGACTGACTGGAAAGATGGACAACTACTTTGAATGACACACCATGTTCTGGTAGGAATTCAAAAAAAGGTTTTGATTTTTCTGTTGGACAGCACATAAATTCTATTCTCTACCAATGCTGGGAATTACACGCATTAGAGAAAACAGGCACAGGATCTTTTCAGTGCCTAGAGAAGTCAAGTTTGTTTCTGCTGTCATAAAATGTAATTGTGTACAATGCCAGGTACAATAAAATATCCATTATTCAATTAATGCACTGAGAAGCAATCCTTCAATGGAGATCACCATGGCACATCTTGCAATGAGAAACACAGACTGAGTCATTAGATTGCAGCAGCGCGTTGCGATACATAATCATAGAAACATTAAATTACAATAGGTATATATTTAATTTAAATTAAATAAGTAGTGCAAAAAAAAAAGAGGATAAAAAATATTAGGTAAGTGTTCAGGGGTTCAATGTCCATTCAGGAATCTGGCAGTGTAGAGGAACAAGCCATTCTTGAAATGCTGAGTGTGTGTCTTCAGGCTCCTGTACCTCCTTCGTGAAAGGGTTTGTGCTGGGTATTGCCCTTTAGAAGGGTTTGCTGACCAAAACTGGCAAATATCCTTTGCTTCATCCCTCATACTTAAACTCCCACCATAGCTGCTAAAATATTTAAAGGAATCCTGCACAGTTCTTCAGAGGTATGTGAGGACTTTTGTGTAAAGAACTACAGTACCAGACAAGGAGTACACAATTATAATCTCCTAGGAAAGAAATAAAATATTTGCTTATTTAACTCACCCAATATGACTTCAGATTTTCTTTAGCAAGGAATAAGCTTCTGGTTTGGTAAACACACACAAAATGCTGGAGGAACTCATCAACTCAGGCAAATTCTATGGAGAGGAATGTGGACATTTCGACCGAGACCCTTCATCAGGACTAGAAAGGAAGAGGGAAGAATCCAGAACAGGAAGGTAGGGGGAAAGGAGTATACGCTGGCAGGTGATTGGTGAAGCTCAGTGGAGGGAAAGATGGGTGTGGTTGGGGGGCAAAATTAGAAACTGTAAGGTGATAAGTGGAAGAGGCAAAGGGTTGAAGATGAAGGTATCTGATAGGAGAGTGGACCATGGGAGAAAGAAAAGAGGAATGGCTCCAGAAGGAGGTGCAGGCACAGAAGAGAAGAGATAAGAGGAGAGCCAGAATGGGTTGAGGGAGAAATTACCAGAAGTTAGAGAAATTGATGTTTTTATACTTTCAGGTTTGGAGGCTACCTGAGGGTGGCCTCCACAGATGCTGCCTGACCTGCTGAGTTATTCCAGCATTTTGTGTGTGCTCATTTGGATTGCCAATATCTGCTGAAGCTCTTGTGTTCTGGTTTAGGAATTCAGCTAAGCCCATGAGAATGTATTTCACTCAAACTGTGTGACATTTCGTCAGTCGTGCAGGCCAGGAGTGAACATGATCCTAAATCGGTTATTACTAATCAGGTACAGCAGCAAAAGTTGTAGAAGACGACAGAATCAAGTGCAAAAATCAAACTATGGGAAGCAAATGGGCAATGAGTAAGAAACAAAGGAGGTTTCAACAACTAGTCACCAGTAACTACTGGGTCAGGGAGATTGGGAATCATCTCGAAGTTAAAAGAGTGCCACAGTAGTCTAACAGTTGGCGCAACACTATGACAGCTCAGAGTGTTGGAATTCCGACATCACCTGTAAGAGCCTGTACGTATTGCCTGTGGAAAGCTAGGTTTTCTCCGAGTGCTCCTCATTGTAAATTACCCAATGATTAGGCAAGGGTTGCTGGTAGTGCGGCTCAAAGGGCCAGAAGCGGCTGTTCCTGCTGTATCTCTAAATAGACAACAGAAATTAGAATGGCAGGAAGGTCAGTTATTAGGTGAAATGCAAAATTTGTTTACACAGGCAATTAAGCATAATAAAGATTCCAGAAATCATCAGGAAAGACAGAATGGAGTTACAAGTTTAAGAAGGTACTAAAGAACAAACTGCAAAGTCTGAACAAAAATGTTTGGATCTTCAAGGTAATAAAATATCAAAAAGCCCCAGGTGTGGTATGAAAAAGCTAATCACTACTAAATATCAGCAGGAAATCAGCAAGTTCCAGTTTCAGCTGGACGAAGCATGAAAGACTAAAGATCGTAAGACACAGGAACATCGCTTTACAGTACCACAGACTAGGGTTCAATTCCTGTCACAGTCTGTAAGGATGTTTGTACATTTTCCCTGTGGAATGTGTGTGTTTCCTCTCACTGTTGTACCGGAAGGTAGGTTAATTGGTCATTGTAACCTGTCTTGTGGTTAGGCGAGGGTTAAATGGGAGGGCTTGCTGGGCAGTGCAGCTCGAAGGACTGGAAGGGCCTAGATCAATTATGCTATAAGGCTTTAGGAAATAAACTGCTGAGAGATATGACTACATGAAGGAGCTAGGTTAAATGGAGATTCAGTGATTAAACTAGTAAATACCCTGATGATAATCATGGCTCAGAACAGGCTCCCTCCTGAGCTGCCAACAGAAAGTCATTCACAGTGCTTGCCTATGGAACACTCACTAAAGACCAGGACACGACACATCCATATCAGCTCATGTTTGCTACTCATAAGTGCATCCTAACGATAGATGCTTGATGGGGATGAACAGGTCATAGCAAATTTGTTATCAAAGTACGTATATTTCATCAGATACAAAGCTGAGATCCATTTTCTTGTGGGCATTCACAGTAAATACAAGAAGCACAATAGAATCAGTGAAGGCCTGCACCCAACAGGATGGGCAAACAATCAACATCAGAACAAACTATGTGCAAATACAAAAAGAGAGAAGAAAAATACTAACAAAGAAATAAGAAACAAATATCAAGAACATGAGATGAAAGGTCCTTGAAAGTGAGTCCACAGGTTATGGGAACTGTTCAGTGATGGGATGAGTGAAGTTATCCCCTCTGGTGCAAGATCCTGATGGTTGAGGGGTAATAACTGTTCATGAACCTGGTGGAGTGAGTCCTGAGGCACCTGTACCTTCTTCCTGAAGGCAGCAGCGAGAAGAGAGCATGTAGGGGTGGTGGGGGTCCTCGATGAAGGATGCTGCTATTCTGTGACTGTGCTCGATGTAGATGTGCTCAGTGGTGGGTGGGCTTTATCTGTAACGACTGGGGATTTCAGATATGTAACTAAGGTATTTCAGAGTATGTCAACCTGAATAGTGGACTTTAATTTGTGAACAACTGAGTGTTTGTTCAATTCTTTCTCCAAGAACTTACCTTAAAAAACTGTCAGCCTCTAGTCTTCAGTGCCAGTCTCATACTCAGAGCTAGAACTTGTTACTCTGCTGGTTCAGTGCCATGGTAGTGTAGTGGTCAGTGCAAGGCGATTACAGCTTGGGTCGCCAAGTTCCGAGTTCAATTCCAATGTCCTCTGTAAGGAGTCTGTACATCCTCCCCATGGAATGCGAGGGTTTTCTCCAGCTGCTCCAGTTCCTCTTACAGTCCAAGGATGTACCGATGGGCTAATTATCCTGTGATTGGGTTAGGGTTAAATAGAGTTTTTTGTGGGTTGCTTGGCTACATAGTTCAAAGGGGGCCAGCTATTCTGTGCTGAATCACTAAAAAGTAAATAAATAAATATATTCCCTTATTTCTGTAAACTAAGCTTGGAGGGAATTTTGAAAGAAGGATTTAAGATTAAAATCTTAGATTTAAGGACAGGATTGGTGCCTTTTAACCAAAAGAACTTTAAACTTCTACAACAAATGTAAAGCTCGGGGAGTTTGGATTGATGTGGGAATGTTTGAATGTACTTGCACGAACATTGACTTCTGACAATACTTAATACTAAAGACTCAGAAGCATTTTCTTTTAAATAAAAGGAGTGAATGATTGTGCTTCATGCTGTTCTGTACTTAGCTCTTGAGAGCAAATCATATTTTGTTTGAAGCATGTAAAAGGTTGCATTTTGAAATTTTGCACGAGGGTTGACAAATTTGAGTTAAAATCAAGAGATAACAGATAGATTTTTGATGTCCAACAGTTGAAGCACAGATGTATGGCCATGTATTTAAGACCAACAACAACAATACAACACAACCAGAGATCATGATCTTAGAGCAGTTAGTGAAATTAAAAATGACAGTGAGAGACAGTGACTCTCCCAGTGGGTTTCATCTGGAGATGCACATTAAAGAGCAGTTAGTGAAATAAAACATGACAGTGAGAGACAGTGACTCTCCCAGAGGGTGTCGTCTGGAGATGCACATTGAAGGAAAAAGGAGCTGCCTGTGTTAAGCTGTTAAAGGAGACAGAGTAATATTGACTGAAAGAATCTTGATGTCCTTGAAAATTATTTATTCTGTTAAAGCCTTCAAATTATGGGTTTAGCAAACAATTTCCCTCAACATTCAACGTCAAGAATCCACGCCTCATGACTGGTTGGATGAGTAATAGTGCCAAAGATCTGGTACAAACATAATATTGATCCAGTTCCCCATGGGCTGAGCTCTGCTCGTCTTAGTTTCCTGTGTATTTTATTACTTCCCGTCAATCATTTTCTCGACAGCTTAGCGTCACTTTATCAACATCAATCTCTCTCTCTCTCTATAAGCTATCGTATATATTTATACTTATTGCATTTTTTATGCATAATTGTTGTGTTCCTTATTTTCTGTGGATTTTTTTTTCGGACCCAGAGTAACAATTATTTGCTTCTCCTTACACTTGTGTGCAGGAAATGACATTAAACAATATTGAATCTTGAATCTTCTGTGCTTTCCCACAGTTTCTTTTGAACTGATCTATCCTTCTAGCTATATTTAAAAATATCTATATCTTGATCTACCTATCTATTTTAAAACAGCGTAGTGAGATTCAGAGAAATGGAAAGCAGGAGCTAATCGATGTTATTAATCTTGTCAAGAAAAGGCATTTGAGATGGTCTGCCACTTACCTTTCACTACTTCGCAGAATGATAATTCAGTATTACTGTTTTTTAAAACATGGACCAATATACTCCTGCATAATTTGCTATGTTAACTGGAATTGTACATGTCCATTCTAGAATAAATGCTTGTCTACACAATATTGATTTTGATCAATATTTCTAGTGATTATCAAAAAGGAATGAAGGAAAATATTGATCACTGATAAGTACCTGTTTGCTTGACTCACATTCCACATGAAAAGAAAGGTACACATTCTATTCCCCACTCTGGCCTCTGAACTCTTCTCACTTGCAAGACACACCTGGACGAAACCCACTGAAACATCCCCATCACACCTGGACGAAACCCACTGAAACATCCCCATCACACCTGGACATAACACACTGAAACATCCTCATCACACCTGGACATAACACACTGAAACATCCCCATCAAACCTGGACATAACACACTGAAACATCCCCATCACACCTGGACATAACACACTGAAACATCCCCATCACACGTGGACATAACACACTGAAACATCCCCATCACACCTGGACA
The DNA here is from genome assembly GCF_048418815.1 of Hemitrygon akajei. Lineage (NCBI taxonomy): Eukaryota > Metazoa > Chordata > Chondrichthyes > Myliobatiformes > Dasyatidae > Hemitrygon > Hemitrygon akajei. The sequence goes on from NC_133146.1 coordinate 63,362,906, forward strand.
TAACACACTGAAACATCCTCATCACACCTGGACATAACACACTGAAACATCCCCATCACACGTGGACATAACACACTGAACCATCCCCATCACACCTGGACATAACACACTGAAACATCCCCATCACATGTGGACATAACACACTGAACCATCCCCATCACACCTGGACATAACACACTGAAACATCCTCATCACACCTGGACGAAACCCACTGAAACATCCCATCACACCTGGACATAACACACTGAAACATCCTCATCACACCTGGACGAAACCCACTGAAACATCCCATCACACCTGGACATAACACACTGAAACATCCCCATCACACGTGGCCATAACACACTGAAACATCCCCATCACACCTGGACATAACACACTGAAACATCCCCATCACACCTGGACATAACACACTGAAACATCCCCATCACACCTGAACATAACACACTGAAACATCCCCATCACACCTGGACGAAACCCACTGAAACATCCCCATCACACCTGGACATAACACACTGAAACATCCCCATCACACCTGAACATAACACACTGAAACATCCCCATCACACCTGGACATAACACACTGAAACATCCCCATCACACCTGAACATAACACACTGAAACATCCCCATCACACCTGGACGAAACCCACTGAAACATCCCCATCACACCTGAACATAACACACTGAAACATCCCCATCACACCTGGACATAACACACTGAAACATCCCCATCACACCTGGACGAAACCCACTGAAACATCCCCATCACACCTGGACATAACACACTGAAACATCCCCATCACACCTGAACATAACACACTGAAACATCCCCATCACACCTGGACATAACACACTGAAACATCCCCATCACACGTGGCCATAACACACTGAAACATCCCCATCACACCTGGACATAACACACTGAAACATCCCCATCACACCTGGACATAACACACTGAAACATCCCCATCACACCTGAACATAACACACTGAAACATCCCCATCACACCTGGACGAAACCCACTGAAACATCCCCATCACACCTGGACATAACACACTGAAACATCCCCATCACACCTGGACATAACCCACTGAAACATCCCCATCACACCTGGACATAACACACTGAAACATCCCCATCACACCTGGACATAACACACTGAAACATCCCCATCACACCTGGACGAAACCCACTGAAACATCCCCATCACACCAGGACATAACACACTGGAACATCCCCATCACACCTGGACGAAACCCACTGAAACATCCCCATCACACCTGGACATAACACACTGAAACATCCCCATCACACCTGGACATGACACACTGGAACATCCCAGTCAAACCTGGACATAACACACTGAAACATCCCCATCACACCTGGACATGACACACTGGAACATCCCCATCACACCTGGACATAACACACTGGAACATCT